>NC_056735.1:1121340839-1121357115 GCF_019279795.1 Protopterus annectens
ACTGGTCATTTAGACGAGACGTTACTAACTGGACTCATCCTTGTTTTGTTTTGTCAAGGGCAAAGCACCTACTAGGCCTGGTGAACTTCTTTTCGAGAATGCCACTACAAGTACATAGATGAAAACAGTGCATACTGTCACCACAACCTGCTGGCCACGGACATGGATGGGATTGGCGACGGTGTATTTGGAGGAGACTCCCACTTAACAGGGAGGAGATAGTGATCTTGCAAGCCAAATTTTAGTGGATAGCTATTTGCCTGGGCATGTAGGACACATTGCTATAGGGCATTCCACCTCCACCAGTAGGTCTACATTAATTACACTACAGGCTCATAGTGGGATCTCTCATGTTTGGATTATACTGAAGTCAAGGTAAATGTAGAAGGCCTTTGTCAATAGATTGGCTGATGACTGCAAGCTGGCACAATCAGTGAATCTTAAAGATGCAGATATCCCTTGAGGAGGTTCTGACGACAAAAAACTGGTACAAATTATGAACTAAATCTTTATTGCACACAAATGCATTTATTATACCTTTGGGAAAATGATCACTCCTAAAATTATAAATTGATAACTCTCTCTTAAAATTAGAGTAGACCCAATGAGGCGGGACTTGGGAACCTTATTGACAGTAATTGAACTTTGATCACCATGTGCCATGGTGGTGAGAAAATCCTTCTGTCTGCGCACAAGTAAGTGCGCAACATCCAGATCAGCAGAGATCATAACCCCAGTATACTAGCCTCATGAGACCAGTATTACAGTGCATCCTTGGGTATGCACCTAACCAGACATTTGCAACAGCTAGAGGACACAAGTTCTTCACTAAAAGAATGCAGGGTGTAAATAATAGTCCTATGCATTCACATCAAAGCCCTGTCCCCTGTACTGAGTCTCCTAAAGACTACTAAGAGGTGATCATGCCACTCCCTACAAGGAAATCACCCATCAAGTCCTTATTATCTACTACATTCGAAAATAAGCGCATTTAAGTCACCTGATCTAAGGATCTAAAACTCATCTGTGACATACAAAACATGTTGGAGGAACTGATTTGTCTCAGCTAGATTGTCCTTCTCTGGAACAGACCTAACCATAAGAAACAGCACTCCTTCTCTAATCCTATTCAAAATGCAGTTTGACCAGTAGATGGAAATTGTAACCACCCGTGGCTTGCCACCAAAGTTCTTTATGGACAGATGCAGCTTGTAGATACCCCAAGGCATAGGCACAGACTGGACATTCCACGGAGTTACTACAAGTTCAGATTAATGTGGGTACTGACACTGTCATAGCTAGTTAGAGATCCTCCATGAATCATGATGACAAGTCCTACTCCTGACCAAAAGTTAAGTCAATCCAACAGCCAAACACTCTGATCATGGGGAATTTCAGTTATCCCATCACAACCGGGGAAAGCAAATCTCAGCCCTAATTCACTTGAAAAAGTTTGACTTCTTGTTAATTCAAATCCCTCGAGAACAAACCGTGAAAAAATGAGGCACCAACACGTCTGAACATTACCCGCGAGTTAATACTATTGCAGGAAGACATCTCGAACGAACTTTACACGAACACAGCACAGCGCCGCCCGGACACCCAGGCTTTATCGTCAGCCCGCAGTTATTCACCTATGGCCCAATACGTTTAACTGACACATCAGACAAAACGTTACAGCAGAGCATCACCCACATTCTTTGCCTGTTTACCGAAACCACGATGTAACGTTTGCGTAAACTGTAACCGATTACACAACGGTTAAACATATATCATCGGTCGTCATCTTCAAACACGACGCAGCATCCCTTGCGGTCAACATTTGCTCACGGCATAAAGACAAAATCAGAACAGTACGCAGCCCATCAACAACCACGGTCATTTGATCGCCAGAAATATCCATATTGTAAAATTATAACTGAAAGTTCTTCTGTTGAGAACCGGTTCACATTCATTCACGTTGCATACCGGGTTACACGCCTGCCGCCAGACGGTCCTTTAAATTGCGGGCGGATCTCATCTCCACCTCATTCTTGATGACCTCACTGCCAGCAGTTTGAACAGGGCAACCGCGATCGCCCAGACGGCGCGTCATTCTTCCGCCCACACGAGCAGATATGCGCTTCCAACCCTTCAGTTTTCCATACACAGGCTACACCATCGGCAACACCGTTACAGCAGTGACCGTAGAAACAAGCCAGTTTTACGCGTTTTAAGATACAGACGGTTACTACCGACACAGCAGACCAGCCAGAACGCGTCGCGACGGTTATTCCGTCACACCGCAGTGACATGTCTTGTCATCCATCTCTTTTACCACCCATCTCTTTTCTGTGCCGGTCCTTAACCGTTTCAACTCATCATTGGCCTGCAACGTCCGCAACCCCTGAATGCACCTCCGGCCTCGACCTCAGAAAAGCATAACAACAGACCTCCTCCCGTGCGCCTGTGGCCCGACGACACTGTTCTCAAACAACGGCACTGAACCTTATTAATCATGATGCCATTCAAATCCCGATATCTCCTGTAATCACCCCTGGCAGTCGTCAGCACCCGTCACACAAGACCAATCATCTCAGCCGGCGCCGGGCCGTTGCACCCAGCAGAACTGAACGCAACCCGAGGCAATCCGTCAGGACCATGATTGTTAATATCCAATAATGAAGTCACGACTACGAGAACGGCGAAATCAGCGGAAGACCGATATTCATTACCGATATCTGGCGTCTCAGACGACAGTCATCGTCCAGGCAACGCACAAAGTGATGGTCAGCCTGCGACCGGGGCACCTGCTCCTGCCGCGCGCACCATGGTCACCCCTGTCACGAACACCGTGCCCATAACCGCGCCAGCCAAGAACAATATTTACCACCAGTTGTTAACGACATTGCGCCATTGTCTCGCCTGAGAAAACAAAACACCATGGGTATTTGAACAACTCATCCACAGTGATCATTACCCAGGTGAGGCATTTTCGAAAGTCTGAGAAACTCCCACGAGTCTTCACTGCCGGGTCACACCAGGCGTGGCGATCAGTCCAGGTCACCTGCACCCGGAGCCACCGAATGGTAACGGCCGACGCCTTGTGGGATCTCGGAACAGAACCCTGCCTCACCAGAAGCTCCCTGTAAAGACAATCGATAACGCATATTAATTCAGTTATATTATTACGGGAGGCGAGAGACAGTTGTCATCATGCAGCATGTTATGCATGTTTTCCATAAAACACACAGGCCACGAAACCGGGTTTCACCACCGAGCAGCCCCGACAGCACAGCCTGCCTCTGTTTCACACAGATCGCGCCACGCCCCACCGCCCACGCAGTTCACAGCCTCCACCAGCTCGACAAAACAGCAGCCACGGCGGATTAAATATACTTTTCGTTGCTCATTTGTTATATACCGTGTTTTGAAAACGTTCAAATTTAGTACCTGGTAACACCGCATCCATCAGTAGTTACTAAATTGTTTCATGGTTGCTACCGAAAGCCTTGGTAAAAATACCGTTGAGTAGGTCTACGAAGATTGTTATAGTTATTCATTTTAAACACCACGACGGCATCATTTGATGCAATCAGGCATCCAACTCGTTCAGGCATGGAGCAGTAATCCAGTTGAGGTTTCATCGGCTCACGCCATTTGCCGCCCCACCAAGCCCCGGCCTGTGGTTTGTAATTGATCTCGAAGTCCTCCGGGGATAAGTGAATCCGATTTCTCACGCGAGTCATTCGCGCCGAAAATCGTCTCCGCTATCGCTGTGGCCCGCCATTATTTGCGCCGATTGCTGCACGATGGTCTCTTCCCTATTCACGCATATCTTCAGCTTGATATCTGGAATGAGTTTTAGAATAACCGTCAATTATCAAAGACTTGCCGGTCACAGCCTGACCACGCCAAAGTCGGCCTGAAACGACATTGTCATGTAACATTTCATCTCTCAGTGGCCCGCCCTTCGGCCTCCAGCCCGCGCCTGCCCCGAACGCTGCTGCGCAGAGTTCACCTGGCCCAAAATCAGGCCTCCAGCCGCAGTCTCAGGACAGCCATCCCGGCATTCCCGACAGCCCATCCACGATCATTTCATCGCACAGCCTGTTCAAACGCCGCAGTCCGTAACACGAGCCGACATAATCAACAGGCCCTGCTGAAACAGCGGTTGTCTCGGCTTGCAACAAATCCTCACCTTAATTGGCTTTTTGAACGACCGGATTGCCAGAGATCTTGTAGCCTTTGTTTTCTTGAGAAATCAGATGGAATTCAACTCACGCTTCTCCGGTATCACATTGCGGAACACGCAGGTGCGACAGAGGAAAGTGCCCACGCGTTTCAGTTTAGTTGCAGTTCAAGCGTTAGCACAACCACCACCGAGCACCGGCCGCATGCCAGGATACGCTCGCCTTCCCGTACGACCAGAGTTGACCGCTTTCACGCCGGGTGGTCATGAACAGAACAGTCCGCGTGGCCGACACACTAAACACACCAACTGCCGTGCACTCCAACTTGCACAGAAACAGTGCCGCCCGCCACTGTCAGAGTAAATGTCCGTGCAGCACTCCACATACTCACATGTTAGTCTGACATTAAAATAGCCAGAGCATTTATTTCAGCATATATATTTTCTTTAGCTTGTTACTAAAGTCCATTGGGATGTAAATGTTTGTGCAAACCAAAATCTGATTTCCGATATGTACAGGTAATATATTAAAACATATACTGTACATGGGTCACATTTTTAAAACATTACATTTTCAAAACTTTAAAAACAACATTTAAGCTTCACGGGTATAAAGCATAAAATCTGTAATAGACAACTTAAATGTTGTCCAGCTACCAAACAAATCTAAGCCTCAGGCTTGATGCTAGCAGTATACTCTGGCATGAAATGAGACGCTACATAGGGGCCAGTTCTCAAACTTAGAAGAGCCAGATTAGGTAGCTTATAACACACACATTTTTTAATATAAGACATTTTATACAACAAATTCAGTAGCTGACAGTTTGGTTGTTTTGGTGTACAGACAACATTTAGTTGTCTATTACAGTTTTTATGCTATACCCGTAGGCTTAAATGTTGTTTTAAAAGTTTTTTAAATGTAATGTTTAAGAAAATGTTATTTATTGTACACAGTATATGTTTAATTATATATTTGTATATGAAATCAATTTTGGTTTACACAAACATTTTACATCCCAATAGACTTTTTAGTAACAAGCTAAAAGGAAATGGTATATGTCTTTAAATTATTCTCCTACTAGCTTGTTTTGTCTAATTAACAATCAATTTAAGCATGTGATTTAGGTATATAGGTGAAGTGCTTTCACAGTTTGTTTTACTCTGACTTGATAAAGCCTGGAATTGTCCAGGCTTAAAGCGCTTTGTCTCCCACTGTGTTTTTCTCTGTGCTAAAGCGATTCGTTTGCGGGGAATTAAACCTGCTTTTACCATCTTTGCAGCAGTTGAATTATTGTCTCCAACGGGTGTGTTTGGATATTGTTCTTAAGATTTGCTTCCTCATTTTTCACGAGTTTTGTTTCCTGTTTGAGTATCATGACCACCGCGAAGGAGGCTGCTCAACCCTAGAAGTTAGATTACACCCGCCTGTTACAGGAAACAGGACGCTAATCTCCTGTAACACCCAGCGGAATTTAACCAGGTGTTAGACATGCTAACTGAGCTTAAGGGACTGCTAAAACAACAAAGCAAAGACGCACGTAAGAACTTCTTCCTCTAATATCGCACCTAGCATTGTTCCACCGATACAACGGGTTCACCGGAGGGAGGTAAATGGAGTTAGGATTCCATCTGAAGTTTTCTCAAGAAAACCATGTGGCCAGGAAAGTACAAGATTCTCTAACAACCGAAGTAATCCAGGAGCTTTCGCTCCAAAAAGCCAAAGACAAAATGAAAGAGTTTGATTTTGCAAACTGGGCTTAACCAGCCTTTAACTTTGAACAAAGGTACTGTTAATTATGTCAACTCAGTGGCTATTGACACAGATTTTACAGCATTTAAAAACAAGCTGTATGGCATTAAAAAGTAATCAATGTGAGATTGACTATCTGTCAGAATGTGCCAGGACTAAGCCGTATCCCTAAGGGGCTACGCTTCTCTTTTTAAATTTCTAATTTTTGTTAAACAAGGCCTGCACAATATAAACAGCTTTGTAATATTTTTGATAGAGCAGGCCTTGAAGTTTTAACAGTTATGATAGAGGAATATGAAAAAGAAGGCCAGGGCACTTTACAGAGGAATTAAATAATTTACATAACAATGTTATTTCAGACACTGACTTTGGCATGGTCAAACATGACTGTCACGACAAAGTCTTTGATGAAGTTGACCAGTTCTGTTCCTAAAATCATTTCCAGAAAGATCAAGAAACTAGAGAGATATGCATGAGCATAGGGAAGAGATAGCATATCCCTGTTACAACAAATCAACAATAAATAATAGTAGATACAACAGTACCTATGATTAACGGAACTGATGAAGTTTTTCAGCGCACCAAATTATAAGTATAAATGAAGCTCCGCATTAGAGGGAGAGCCAACGCTTATTGAGAAAGATAGAAAGGAACTAAATCAGGATTTTTTTCACTATCCTCTCGGGAGAACCGGGATGGGGGTACAAACCACAGAGGCCAGGGGCCAGATGGAACAACAAACAAGCGTAGAAGGCCCTACGATGACAAAGCCCCTTATCCAACTTCAGTTACTGCTCCATGCCCTTTGGTTGAGTTGGATGACATTATGATTGGCATCCAGAAATAGTGGATGCCAGTCAATTGTAAGGTGTTTAAAATGAATAACTTCAGCATTTATAACTTTACTGATGTTTCAATAGACCCTATAGCCTTTGGTATTTTACCAAAGGCTTTCAATTTGGTACCTTCCCATAGAACTAATTTAGCTAACTTACTGGTAGATCTTAAATTATTTACCAGAGCACTAAATTTGAAACATTTTTTCAAAAACACAGTATATAACTCAAATGGGCTTAGCAGAAAAAGTATATTTAATCCACCCATGGTACAATCCTTTGAAACTGTATGAGGAGCTAGTGGAACATGAACTGCGTGATAAGTTCCTTTATTCTACGAACATGCAGCAATCTAATATAACTAAACAAGAACTTGAATACATCTCAATGCTATCCAGGAACATGTCAGGGTAATGAAGCCGGACAAGGGTGGTGGTGGTACTTATGTATGACCACACCTATGAAGAGAAAGTATACATAACATGCTGCATGATGACCAACAATACTGTCTCATATCCCGTAATGAGTATAACATAGCCCTAGCTAAGATTAAATATACATTATATGATTATCTTTTACAAGGAGCTATTAATGAGCAGCTTTATAACTTTCTACTAGTTGGAATAAACCTAGAGGTTCCTATTATTTTCGAATCCCTAAGACCAATAAAGGCATCAGTCTGCTACCATTCAGACCAATTGTCTCAGGCAGGTGGGGTAACGGAACCTATTTCTAAATTTATAGATTTTGTCACTTCAAACAGTACACCTATTAATTTGGCCATGACCCATGTGATAAAAGACTCATGGGAGTTTCTCAGACTTTTCCAAAAGAAAATGCCTCAATTTTCATTAATGATCACTGTGGATATTAAGGAGTTATTTCCAAGTATACCCCATAGTGTTGAAAAAGTGTTGAATGGTTTACTGATTTTCTCAAACATGAAACCAGGCTAAGTAGCAATATCATTAACTTAACTTCTGAGTTGTTAAATATTGTTCTTAAATAACAGTTATGTGTTTTCTTAACGGAATTGTTTAAACAAACCAAGGAGTGGCCATGGGTGCTTCCTGCGCCACCGTGATATGCCAATGCAGGTATTACATAGATGGGAGCAGGTGCACATTTTCCAGTCCCCTTAGGCACAGTGCATATCACTTTCTTTATTGCTGCTACCTGGATGATATTTGTATCATCTGGGACGGCACTAGAGATCAAGTAATAGGTTTTCTTGAATATATCAATTCTTCCACTGATTTCCTTACATTTTACTCACATGAAATCAGTGAGAATGAGCTTCATTATTTCTAGATGTAGCAATCCTTAGAGATGCACAATCAATGGAATTATACTCCAAGGTTTATAGAAAACCTTCATTTTTCCAATTCTCTCTGCTACATTTTAACAGCCAACACCCATTCCAACAAAAAGAAAGGAATAGTTAAAGGTCTGCTTATTAGGGCATCTCGTATGTGTAGCAGAGATTGCCTGATTTCATTGCTGAAGCTAACAACCTTAGGGTTTGATGTTTACAGAGAGAGGTTATCCGGATTATTTGGTGAATAACCTTATCCATGAGACTTCTTAGTAAAAGGGACTCAAGATACACCATTGTTTGGGAACAATGATGTTTGGTGTCCCCATCCCAAGGCCCTCCAGCACACGAAGGCTAACAGGAGAATTCTAGCGCTATTTTATTTATACTTTTCTGAGAATTCAAGGGAGATAGAGAACACAATTGAAAGTTTCTGGTTTGTGTTATTTTTGAACCAATGATGAATTTAAAACTTGATTCCAAAGAGACCAGCTTTGTTAGAAAAGAGGTCGTAATTTAAAAAGAGGTGTTTGAGCAAAGACATATCACTACTTGTATGACAACTCAACAAAGGAATGGCACCTTTAAATGCGCACGCAAACAGTGCCCTTTTATTATCAATAGTAACCATCTATATCTTAAAGCACGAAAAACAAACTTGAAACCATTAATGCAATGTCACTAATTTGTAACCATCTAAAGGTGTGGTATACATTGGTATTGCTTGACCTGTGGCGCTTTTATATAGGAAAACTGAAAGGGAATTTAGGAAGTATATATGAGCATATCTATGATATATGGGCAAAAGAAAGATAGTAACGCATTCTATAAACACTCCCTTGTTTGCCCTAATTTCAAACTTGCCTTTATGGTGCTTGAACAGGTTCATCCAAGTAGTAGGGTGGAGACTGAATCCACCCTGAATTTTAAGCGAATTAATCTGGCAGCTTAGGCTTCGATGCTAGCAGGTAGTACCTGGTATGAATGAGACGCTAAGCATAGGGCTAGATTCTCAAACTTAGAAGAGCCAGATTATAGCTTATAACACACAATTTTTTAATATAGGTTGACATTTTATACAACAAATTCAGTAGCTGACAGTTTGGTTGTTTGGTGTAATAGACAACATTTCGTTTATCTAATATTACAGTTTATGTTATACCCGTAGGCTTAAATGTTGTTTTAAAAGTTTTTAAATGTAATGTTTTAAGGAAATGTGTTATTGTACAGTATATGTTTAATATATTTGTATATGAAATCAAGTTTGGTTTACACAAACATTTACATCCCAATAGACTTTCTTAGTAACAAGCTAAAAGGAAATGGTATATGTCTTTAAATTATTCTCTACTAGCTTGTTTTGTCTAATTAACAATCAATTTAAGCATGTGATTTAGTAGGTATATAGGTAGTGCTTTCACAGTTTGTTTTACTCTGGATTTGATAAAGCCTGGAATTGTCCAGGCTGAGCGCTTGTCTCCACTGTGTTTTTTTTCTCTGTGCTAAAGGATTCGATTTGGGAATTAAACCTGCTTTTACCATCTTTTGCAGCAGTTGAATTATTGTCTCCACGGGTGTGTTTGGATATTGTTCAAACTCTGAGACACAATTTTCCGACCCCCAACAACAAACATACTATATCTGATTCTAAATTCAATATGACAAACAGATGCACAACCACAATTCTCCGGACTCTCATTATATAAATCTGACCACAAAGCAGTTTTCTTCGAACTGGCACTAATACCACAACTCACAAAGGGTGAAGGCAGACTAAAAAGTTTCACTAAGGCAAACTATACCTCTCTATGGGAGGTATAAATCATTCCAAACCCCACCCCCATCTGGAAGTGGCAACTACATTCAAAGCTACACTGAAGCCCTGGTACAATCACTTCTTTAGCAGGTGTATAGACTTCACTGTTCAAGACAGAATCAAGCCACAGCCCCAAGAAAAACAAGCCACCCTGATGATATCCAGCATAACTAATTTTACAACAAATGCAAAAATGTTGTCTAGGAAAACTAAGGCAAGGCCCACACAAAGGAAAAGCACCCTCCTCAGCCTCAACAGGCAAATATGACTACATGTCAAATCCTCTAAGGGTAAATTTGAAAAAAACTTAGCAATCACAGCCAAGGATAACCATAAGACCTTTTACAGCTATGCTTGTAGCCTAAAAAAGAAGACCCAAGAGTGTGCCAGAGTATTTTGACTAATGGTATCACACATCCGCGCACTGATCCAACGGGTGATAGCAAGCTTGCTAGTGGGACAGATTTGGTGAAAATTTCCACCCTTTATCCCCTCCAAACTTATCACATACCTTGCCCCAACCGTCCCACCCCTACGCATATCTGGAACAGCATGTCATTAAGCCTTGTCTAAGGCAATAAAACACAGCATGTATGGCACAAGACGGCCATCCCAGGCTGTCTTCTAAACAACTCAAACATGAATTAACATTGCCATTAAGTACCCTTAATTAATCATAGCCTAACCACAGGCTTTGTTCCCCTGCTTGAATGGGGAATAGTGGACACAAAGGTGGCTTAGCAACAGTCCCAGGAATTATAGACCCATACATCTGACCAGTCTCATCTGTAAGGCCATAGAAGTATCATCATGTACCTCATAAATAAGACATAGGTGATCTCCAAACCCTGGATCTGATCCAGTTCAGCTTCATAAAGGGCAGATCCTGCCTATTAAACCTGGTGGATTTCTTCGAACATGTGACCAGGGCCAATGATGAGGGCACATCTGTGGACACAGCGTACCCTAACATGGCAAAGGCCTTTGGCACAATCCTACACTCGGCATTACCAATAAACTTAGCAAACTGAGTGTGAACCCATTTGTTGCAAGATAGGTTGAAAACTGGTCACAAACGGGTCACACACTGGGTGACTACATCAACCAACAACCTGTCACCAGCTGGGTGCCACAAGAGTCAGTGCTGGGCCTCCAACTGTTTATTATATACTTCTCAGAAGTTCAGACCAAAACTAAAGGGCTGTGGCTGACCACATACTTTGTGGACAACTGCAAACTGAGTGCCATTATTGAATCCATAATGATGCCAGTGTGTGTACTTCAGGAGGGTCTTACACAGAGCAACGGTAGCTGTCTTAGTCGCGGAAGGCTGAAAACTGAATGCAAGTTCAGTATCATTCCCTTCAGTAAAAATAATGACTCTTCATACTGTGACAGCATCCTTACTTTGGGCCAGTAATCAAGGATCCCCAATTCCCATCACTAGCACCAGTGAGGGATGGCCACCAAGAGCAAAGTTAATTATACACAGTATTGCCAAACACAGCTATCCACACAATTTCCCTTCACAGCACACAGGAAACACACTCCATCTCTGGGGATGGGAAGCACTTTCTCTCTCCAGACCCATAACAACTCCACCTTCAAGCACTGTCTCTCTAGTCCCAGTAGCTGACACACACACACTTTGATATTTAGTTTTCGCACCCACATACACACATGGGAAAGGATGGCACAGATTTACCAGCTGAGTTGTCTTTTGCCTAAACTTCAAGTGGCAGTAACTGTTGCCACCAGTAAAACTCCGACACAATGGCTCCTATGAAGGTGCCCAATTATATTGTGTACAGTTAATACAAATGGTAGAGTGTGACCGAAGCAGCAAGGTTTTCAGGAGCTGCTAGTGTCACTAAAATAAACATAAGTACTCTCAAGCTGTTAAAAGTGTTCTCTAAATGACCAGCCACAGTGAATGGTAATGAAAAGATTTAATAATAAATAATAGAACACTTCATTACAACAAACACCAGAGTTTCCATCACAAGAAAGATAAGAAAAAAACAACATAGTTGGATAGGTCTCACAGATACAGAAATCAATGTTCAACTAATTTCACTATATTTCCTGACTAGGGTAAAGAATTACTGGTCCCTGATTACTCACTAAAGCGAGGCAAGAAGATAAATGCTGAGCTGATTATTCCAAAGATAAGATTAAGTCTCTCTCTGTGAATGGTGGAGATGTCGCCCAGAATGTGTGAGTAACTCTCTGAGAATGTGAGAGAGATATTTCCTCTCAGTTTCCATGGTTACTGCTGCTGTGAGAGTTCTGAGCTATTCCTCACTACTATCTAGATAAATCATTGCAGAACTACATCATCCCATGTCACCTGACATACCCCAGAGCTTTAAGATCAGATGCAACATCTGAAATTTGGTAAAACAATTTCAAAGTCAGCTGGACTGAGGTTAGTTAAATCTAACTCTGTCTAGAATTGTTGTACATCACCTCCCTGTCCAGCAAGACCCACTGCTGATGCATTTTTAACACAATCAACTTCTTTACAAATACATTTTTAACACCACTATCTGTACAACTGTGAAAGTCAAATGACATAAAATTATTTACAAAATTCCAGCTCATTATACCCCAGCATTTGATGTTATGTGATCCTATCTCAAAGCCACATTCTGTACTGATGGGCTCGGGAGACTGATCCTCGGCTCCCGACTCTCCGGCACGCTTTGCTATAGGAGCGAAGCCCTTATTGGCTGGAGCTATTCACTATCCCAGGATGCACCACCACCACTTTAGATCTCGCTTGCCGCTTACAAGCTAGGACATGGTCTCGAACTTGGCTGAGCTAAGTGCTTTTTTCTGGTTTTTCTGTCAGAAAATTCTTTAATTTTACCCAAAAGCTGTTTTAACAGCTATCGAACTGTGTATAAGTGTGTTTTCACGATTTTTCTGTGGTAATTTTGTGACTGAATAGGGAAAGGTTTCTGTTTAAGCATAGAGGGGGCCTTCCCCTAGTTCTTCTAGTGAGTCTTTTTGTATTTAAGAGGTCAAGTACCTTTTTGAGTTAGAGGGTTCTTGGCCCCTTTTTTGGTGTATTTGTATTTGTAGTTGTTATTGTTGAGTTTTGGCTTTCTCGCTTTTCATTAAAAAAAAAAAAAAAAAAAGTTTTTTTATTATTGTGAAAAAAATCTTTTACTGAGTGACATTGTGTTTTTCTCTCTGATAGTGAGTAGTCTACAGGCATTATGTCCAAAGAGCATAGACCTCAGGATTTAAGAAGTGCAATTTAGATGCAACCATAAAATGTCCATCACCAATCAGATCACCCTGGCGCGCAGGTACTGTTTAGGGGCGCCAAACACCTTCACAGGAGTCTTGCAGATGCAGTGTCACGCTTTTTCCCTCTAGGGGGTCCCTCCAAGAGAGGAAGAATAAATTGATTCCAAAAGGCTCATCAACCCTCGAGGAGGCCTGCATCTTCCTCCTCTGTGCGCCAAGAAAAACTGCCGGCCCGGACCAGCCTGGGAACCGACCACTACTGCATCTAGGGTAGGCTTCTCCATCAGCCCACGGACTTCGGAGCCGAGGGCGGAACGGTTCGCTGCCTCGACAAGTTTCCAGTCTCGACTCCTCTGGTTTCGGAGCCGATGGCTGGGGCTTCGAGAGGCGGTCACCTTCATCGGCTCCACTGATTTTGGAGCCGAGTGAGGGTTGCCGGCCTGTGATCTTCCCCTTAGGCGCCGGGCCCTCCTCGCACCGAGGGAAATTGTTATGGATCTCCTCGGCACCGATACTGGTTGGAGTCTATTCGAGCCGGGTCCCCAGTCCTTCGAGCCGATGGAGAAGTCGTGGTTCGGGACCTCGATCGGTTCCTCTCGATCTTCCAAGATGTCGGATTCGGACATCGTGACAGGGTGCTCCTGGACTTTTTCAGTCTCCTGTATTCCAGAAATTAGTTTCGCTCCAGCCCATTCGGGCTTCGGAGCCGATGGCCCACCCTGTAGTTCTGGTCTCCTCCGAACAGCCTCGGCACTGTTGGAGCCAGTGCTGGTGAGCCGATGGAGGTTTCGCCGGCTCCGACCCTTACTCCAACCCCGGCTCTTGGAGTCGGAGTTCGTACACGGACCTCTCGGTCGCCCCGGGGAGGACGCTTCAGACCGGCTAAGTTTCTCCGTTCCAGCCTTCCTCGCAAAGTGCCAGCTGCATGGGGTAACGCCTACTGTTGTGGGCTAATGGGGGCTGGACCTCCAGGATTCTGCTGGTCCGGCCTCAGGGCCATGAGGAGTGCTTGGCCAAATCTTCTTGGCTATCACGGTCTCACCCACCTCACACACGGAGACTGGGTCTTTGGTAGTCCCCTGTTGCTAGACAGCGGAGCCCCGGGCCTGAGTGTCACCCTCAGGTCCTCCTGGAGGTCCCTCCAGCTTCTTCGAGGAACCCTATGAAAGACTGCAAGAGGAAGTACGCCGACTCCTCCGATGAGTCTCTCACGCCGGACACCGATCTTGATGATGGAGGGTCCCCAAGTCATCCTCAGGATGATGTCTCTTTGCAGACATCTGCAGTTCTCAAACAACGAGGCGGTTACATTCCAAAACCCCTTCCGCTGACGAAATGGTGTTCCTCAGGCCGGGCTCAGCCTCCGCCTCCTGAAGTGTCTCCGCCTGCTTCCAGATTTGACCTGTCAAAGGGCGTAAACATCCACTTGTGGAACCGGTGCTCGTCACCAAACAAATTCTTATCAGCACCCCAGAGAAGGAGTTTCTGGACCAAAGGTGACTGTAGATGCCCTGAGGGTGGCATCTGCTACCCAACAAGATGTAGTAGAGGGGCTTCGACGTCCGCCCATCCTCCTCTAATAAGGAGCTCCAGGGTTACGGATCGAACGGAAGCAAGACCTCAGTTCAGCGCTCACTCTGCTGGGTCCCTGAACTATTTAACGACTTACTAGATTTCAAAGGATCTGACTATGAGTTTCAGATACCTCTTGGGTAACCTACTCGAGCAGCTGGCCCAGACGGTTATTCTCAGTTGGCTACGCTTGTTTATTATGATATCAAACTCGCCCATGAGGCTCATTTCATATGCAGCCGAGGGGGCGAGAGCTATGGTACAGGTGTTGCTCTACGGACGCAAGCCTGGCTCCGCCTGTGTCATTTTGTGGAAGCCTTTAAGTCTTCCTTTGCCCACGTTCCCTTTGATGGGTCCTCTTTGTTTGGACCCAAGGTAAAGGACACATTGACCCACTGTGAGCAAGAAGGTAAGACTTTGACTGCCGTAGGGGCACGATTTTCCACTCCCTTTCGGCCTTACCCCAAGGCTAAAAGAGGAGGGAAAATGTGGTTCCGTAAATCCCAGAAGTCTTATCCCTCGCAGCAGGACTATCTCCTTCTAGAGGCAGAGGAGGGGAAATTTTTCTGGAAGACGCCGTCCCAGAGGCGGCAGAAGCCCCCGTAACACTGGAGACCGCGAGTCCTTTTGTGGCTCTTCAGCCTTCCACAATCCCTGAAGGATTGCCCGACTGTGCAGCTCCAGAGCCAGTCGGGGGTCGTTTTTCGAGGCACCTAAAAGCCTGGGAAGGTATCACTCAGGACCGATGGGTGCTTCGAATCATAGCCGGAGGTTACGCCATCCCCTTTTCACACCCTCCACCGCTGTCCAAGAAAATCCCGGACCCACCACCCAGTCAACGGGAAATTGCAGCCTTAGAAATCTCAAAGCTGCTTCAAAAAGGAGTCATCCAACCGGTCCCCGCAGACCAGATCGGATTAGGGACTTACTCAAGATTCTTTTTGGTGCCAAAAAAGACCGGGGACTTGAGGCCCATTTTGGATCTCAGCATCCTAAATCGATTTGTCAAAAAGTCCAAGTTCCGAATGGTCACCTTACAATCCATTCTCCCACTGCTGGAAAAAGGTGTTTGGATGTGCTCCATAGATCTCAAGGATGCCTATTATCACATCCTGATAGACCAGGCATCCAGGAGACATTTGCGCTTCAGCCTGGGAGACAGTCATTTTCAGTTCTGCGCACTGCCCTTTGGTCTCACCACAGCCCCCAGGGTGTTCACCAAATGTTTGGCGGTCGTGACTGCTCACCTGAGGAGTCTAGGATTCCAGGTGTTTCCGTATCTGGACGACTGGCTCCTAACTGCCACCTCCAGGAGTCTACTATTGCAGAACCTACAAGCCACCATATCACTAGGCACTTCCCTTGGAATCACCTTCAATTGGCCAAAGTCTGTGTTGCTGCCATCTCAGTGCATAAGGTTCATCGGAGTAGAGATAGACTCAAACCAAATGCGGGTCTATCTTCCTACAGAAAGGATACAGACTATACAGGCTCAAGTCCGAGCCTTGCTTCTCAGATCCAAAGCTCCAGCCAGGATGGTCCTGTAGCTATTAGGCTC
>NC_056735.1:1121357615-1121392615 GCF_019279795.1 Protopterus annectens
ATGGCATTTGAGTTTATGAATTCCAGGAACTTTTGGGCTAGAGTGTTTGGGCTTGAGTAGTGTTCGCAGTCTATATTAGGGTAGTTGAAGTCACCTAGTATGATGGTGTTCGGAGATACATTTATCCCCTCCAGTGTTTTCAGGAAGGCCATATGAGGTTCCTGAGTTTGCGAGGGTGGCCTGTAACATGCTACAAATTGCAGAACAGTCTTGCCTATGGTTAATTGCACCTGGATGGTTTCCGATGCATCGTGCAATGCCACTAATCTTGAGGTGTGGGTGTCCTTGATGAATATGGATACCCCTCCTCCTTTCTTGGTATTGTCCGGGTTTTGGGGCCGGAACGCATGATATGAGGTAAAACCTGATAGTGCTGGGGTGCTCTCAGGAGCCTTGAACCAGGTTTCTGTCACAGCACAGACATCAATGTTCTCCATACTGAGAAGGGCCTCGAGTGCGTGCATCTTGAGGTTGAGACTTCTGGCATTGAGCAGCATTACCCTTAGTTTTTTCTTTGTTTTGTTCTAGGGTGGTAGGTTTAGAATTTGAGCCTTGCCTAAAAAGGCACTATGGGGTGGCAAGAGCCTTTGCCAAAATCCGAATCCCAGGGTGACAAGTGCAAGCCGTCCCTTGCGAAGCAGCGTGGCTTGTCCAGCATGTCATCCCAGGCAGACAGACATTGGATCCCCTTTGAATGACACCAGAGTTTAAGCCAATTGTTAAAGCTGATCATCTTATCTCTGTATTGTGGCATCATTCTTGGTGAAGGTAGGATACTGCTCAAGGTCAGGGTCATACCTGCTTGGGCTACATAATCAGAGAGCTCCTCTATGTCTCTTTTCATGTAGTCCAAGGAGGTACGTCTCAGGTCGTTAACACCAGCGTGGACAATGATTGAGTCGTACTTGTACCTGCTGTTGAGAGACCTGAGTGCATGCGTTATGTGGCGGATTCTAGCACCCGACAGGCAGCTTACTGTGACCTTCTCCTTACTCAGTCTGGTGAGCGGGGCGTCAGTGTGTCTGACTATGGAGTCACCAATGACTAGTGTGTCTGGCATTGTGTTTGGCCTTAAGGGCTGTGACTGCTTGACACTCTGACTGTGTGGTCTATGTGTTGCAGGTGTTGCGTTCTGAGGTGGTAGTTGTTTGGGTGTCTGCTTTGGTGGCCTCTGCTGTTTTGGTAGATTTTTGATCAGAGCCTCCGAGTATGTCTTTGTGTGTTTATGTGTATGATTTGAGGTTGTGATGGTATTATGTGAGACTGGGTCTATAGTGTGTGTGGTTACCTTTTCCTCCTGTCTGGTCATGCCAGTCCTATGTTGAGAGAGCTCAGCCTCCAGTTTGGCCGTATAGTTGCATCTCTCGCATGTATTTGTGTTTTGTGGGAGGAGGAGAGGGTTGTCAGTGTACATGAGGCAATTGTAACATTGCCTCAATATTCCCAGGTTCACCAGCTGAGCAGGAGAGTACATTAGCAACTGATCCCTCGACATGCTAGAAGGAATAGACAGAAAAACTTAAGAAAAGGTTCTGGGGGATGTGGGTGACCGAGAAATGGGGTTTGCTTTTTGGGGTACTTTCTATAACAAGAGTGCTGTATCGAGGTGATAAGTACTGTAGGAGCAAGTGCTTCGCTATACAGATAGAGAATAGTCTACTTGGGAGTCAAGTAGAGATAATTTATAGTTGTAGGATACACTAAATAGAACAGTAGTATACTTTGAGGAAGGTAGTTTTAAGGGAAAATTTGAAGAGTGGACTTTAGGTAGCCCTAATAGTTTAAATCTGATTAACCGGCGCTGCCCTAGTGTGCAACGGTAGCAGCTCCGCGCTAAATCGCGCTAACGCGTGCTTTATAGCAGGGGGCTGGAAAAAACAGAAAAAAATGCAGTAAATGCTTTGTTTTTGACTAAATTGCTATCAAAGGCTGGTACACTTGAGTGTATTAGCCTGTTTGTTACTTTTAAGCAATACTTTAGCCCACAAGTGCAATCAACAATATAAGCTCACAAAAACAGGAAAATAAGGTAATAAAACAGTAATATAGGCACAAACAGTAGTCGAAAAGCTCAAAAGATCGAAAAATGCAAACTAAAAAGTTTAAAAAATACTTATGATCAAGAAAGTTGCTTTTCTGCTCTCTGCTGGCTTAGGAACTCTGCAGGGGACCACGAGGAGCAATGCCTAGTTCTCTAATGCCAGAAAAGCCTGCCAAAGCGTGCTTTATAGCAGGGGGCTGGAAAAAACAGGAAATGACCCAAAATGGCCGACGAATTACTAGTTGCTGCTTCTAACCACTCCTCTGAGGACAAACGAGCAGCTCAGTACTCCACACTCCCACTGGTGAGTAAAGAAACTACCTCTGGCCACACAAGAAAATGGAGGAACACAGAAACCAAATACAAAGCCCAGGGATCAGCAAAATCTGATCACTGGAACAACTAGCTAGGAAAGTTTAGGAAAGGAGAAATATGTTTTTGTTTTTTTTGTTTTTTTTGCAAACAGACAGAAAAAAATGCAGTAAATGCTTTGTTTTCGACTAAATTGCTATCAAAGGCTGGTACACTTGAGTGTATTAGCCTGTTTGTTACTTTTAAGCAATACTTTAGCCCACAAGTGCAATCAACAATATAAGCTCACAAAAACAGGAAAATAAGGTAATAAAACAGTAATATAGGCACTGAATTTCATAAGGCCATGGACAGAGGTAAAGAAAATAATAAGACTCTGCAAACCCGCTGTGTATGTATGAAGTATGTGCTGTAACCCAAAAAAATATTGAGCATGTGTAACTATCAGGAACCAATTCCAAACCCGCTGTGTATGTATGAAGTACGTGCTGTAACCCAAAAAAACATTGAGCATGTGTAACTAGCAGGAACCAATTCCAAACCCGCTGTGTATGTATGAAGTATGTGCTGTAACCCAAAAAAACATTGAGCATGTGTAACTAGCAGGAACCAATTCCAAACCCGCTGTGTATGTATGAAGTATGTGCTGTAACGCAAAAAACACTGAGCATATGTAACTAGCAGGAACCAATTCCAAATCCGCTGTGTATGTATGAAGTATGTGCTGTCACGCAAAAAAACACTGAGCATATGTAACTAGCAGGAACCAATTCCAAACCCGCTGTGTATGTATGAAGTATGTGCTGTAACCCAAAAAAACATTGAGCATGTGTAACTAGCAGGAACCAATTCCAAACCCGCTGTGTATGTATGAAGTATGTGCTGTAACCCAAAAAAACATTGAGCATGTGTAACTAGCAGGAACCAATTCCAAACCCGCTGTGTATGTATGAAGTATGTGCTGTAACGCAAAAAACACTGAGCATATGTAACTAGCAGGAACCAATTCCAAATCCGCTGTGTATGTATGAAGTATGTGCTGTCACGCAAAAAAACACTGAGCATATGTAACTAGCAGGAACCAATTCCAAACCCGCTGTGTATGTATGAAGTATGTGCTGTAACCCAAAAAAACATTGAGCATATGTAACGAGCAGTAACCAATTCCAAACCCGCTGTGTATGTATGAAGTATGTGCTGTAACCCAAAAAAACATTGAGCATGTGTAACTAGCAGGAACCAATTCCAAACCCGCTGTGTATGTATGAAGTATGTGTTGTAACGCAAAAAACACTGAGCATATGTAACTAGCAGGAACCAATTCCAAACCCGCTGTGTATGTCTGAAGTATGTGCTGTCACGCAAAAAAACACTGAGCATATGTAACTAGCAGGAACCAATTCCAAACCTGCTGTGTATGTATGAAGCATGTGCTGTAACCCAAAAAAACATTGAGCATGTGTAACTCGCAGGAACCAATTCCAAACCCGCTGTGTATGTATGAAGTATGTGCTGTAACCCAAAAAAACATTGAGCATGTGTAACTAGCAGGAACCAATTCCAAGCCCGCTGTGTATGTATGAAGTATGTGCTGTAACCCAAAAAAACATTGAGCATGTGTAACTAGCAGGAACCAATTCCAAACCCGCTGTGTATGTATGAAGTATGTGCTGTAACGCAAAAAACACTGAGCATATGTAACTAGCAGGAACCAATTCCAAATCCGCTGTGTATGTATGAAGTATGTGCTGTCACGCAAAAAAACACTGAGCATATGTAACTAGCAGGAACCAATTCCAAACCCGCTGTGTATGTATGAAGTATGTGCTGTAACCCAAAAAACATTGAGCATATGTAACTAGCAGTAACCAATTCCAAACCCGCTGTGTATGTATGAAGTATGTGCTGTAACCCAAAAAAACATTGAGCATGTGTAACTAGCAGGAACCAATTCCAAACCCGCTGTGTATGTATGAAGTATGTGCTGTAACGCAAAAAACACTGAGCATATGTAACTAGCAGGAACCAATTCCAAACCCGCTGTGTATGTCTGAAGTATGTGCTGTCACGCAAAAAAACACTGAGCATATGTAACTAGCAGGAACCAATTCCAAACCTGCTGTGTAAGTATGAAGCATGTGCTGTAACCCAAAAAAACATTGAGCATGTGTAACTCGCAGGAACCAATTCCAAACCTGCTGTGTATGTATGAAGTATGTGCTGTAACCCAAAAAAACATTGAGCATGTGTAACTAGCAGGAACCAATTCCAAGCCCGCTGTGTATGTATGAAGTATGTGCTGTAACCCAAAAAAACATTGAGCATGTGTAACTAGCAGGAACCAATTCCAAACCCGCTGTGTATGTATGAAGTATGTGCTGTCATGCAAAAAAACACTGAGCATATGTAAATAGCAGGAACCAATTCCAAAACCGCTGTGTATGTATGAAGTATGTGCTGTAACCCAAAAAAACACTGAGCATGTGTAACTAGCAGGAACCAATTCCAAACCCGCTGTGTATGTATGAAGTATGTGCTGTAACGCAAAAAACACCGAGCATATGTAACTAGCAGGAACCAATTCCAAACCCGCTGTGTATGTATGAAGTAAGTGCTGTAACCCAAAAAAACATTGAGCATGTGTAACTAGCAGGAACCAATTCCAAACCCGCTGTGTATGTATGAAGTATGTGCTGTAACGCAAAAAACACTGAGCATATGTAACTAGCAGGAACCAATTCCAAACCCGCTGTGTATGTATGAAGTATGTGCTGTCACGCAAAAAAACACTGAGCATATGTAACTATCAGGAACCAATTCCAAACCTGCTGTGTATGTATGAAGTATGTGCTGTAACCCAAAAAAACATTGAGCATGTGTAACTATCAGGAACCAATTCCAAACCCGCTGTGTATGTATGAAGTATGTGCTGTAACCCAAAAAAACACTGAGCATGTGTAACTAGCAGGAACCAATTCCAAGCCCGCTGTGTATGTATGAAGTATGTGCTGTAACCCCAAAAAAATTGAGCATGTGTAACTAGCAGGAACCAATTTCAAACCCGCTGTGTATGTGTGAAGTATGTGCTGTAACCCAAAAAAAATTGAGCATATGTAACTAGCAGTAACCAAATCCAACTGCTGTGTATGTATGAAGTATGTGTTGTAACGCAAAAAAACACTGAGCATATGTAACTAGCAGTAACCAATTCCAAACCCGCTGTGTATGTATGAAGTATGTGCTGTCACACAAAAAACATTGAGCGTATGTAACTAGCAGGAACCAATTCCAAACCCGCTGTGTATGTATGAAGTATGTGCTGTAACCCAAAAAAACATTGAGCATATGTAACTAGCAAGAATGAATTCCAAACCCGCTGTGTATGTATGAAATATGTGCTGTAACCCAAAAAAACATTGAGCATATGTAACTAGCAGTAACCAAATCCAACCACTGTGTATGTATGAAGTATGTGTTGTAACGCAAAAAAACATTGAGCATATGTAACTAGCAGTAACCAAATCCAACCGCTGTGTATGTATGAAGTATGTGTTGTAACGCAAAAAAAATTGAGCATATATAACTAGCAGTAACCAAATCCAACTGCTGTGTATGTATGAAGTATGTGCTGTAACCCAAAAAAACACTGAGCATATGTAACTAGCAGTAACCAATTCCAAACCCGCTGTGTATGTATGAAGGATGTGCTGTCACGCAAAAAACATTGAGCATATGTAACTAGCAGGAACCAATTCCAAACTCGCTGTGTATGTATGAAGTATGTGCTGTAACCCAAAAAAACATTGAGCATATGTAACCAGCAAGAACCAATTCCAAACCCGCTGTGTATGTATGAAGTATGTGCTGTAACCCAAAAAAACATTGAGCATATGTAACTAGCAGTAACCAAATCCAACCACTGTGTATGTATGAAGTATGTGTTGTAACGCAAAAAAACATTGAGCATATGTAACTAGCAGTAACCAAATCCAACCGCTGTGTATGTATGAAGTATGTGTTGTAACGCAAAAAAATTGAGCATATGTAACTAGCAGTAACCAAATCCAACCGCTGTGTATGTATGAAGTATGTGCTGTAACCCAAAAAAACATTGAGCATATGTAACTAGCAGGAACCAATTTCCATAGATACTTTTGCACAATGTTTGAACAGCCAGTTAAGACATGGGCCTGATTAGTAAGTGTGTGGTGACATGGCACAGGCATCACAATGTTCAAAATCCTGTGTAGCAGTTATGCCCTCCTAACAGTGTTTATAGTCCAAGCCGTTGTGTAGTGGGATCCCTGTCACCTGTGCAGATAATGATGGCTGGTAACCTTGACACATTGTAACTTGTGTGACCATGTACTACAGTCTGATGCACAGTGCGACACAGCGTTAGATGATGCAGCTGTCAGAAAGTTGATGGCAAAGGGGTTTGTGTGATGGGATACATTTATTTTAGATATTATTACATAATTTGTATTGATGGCAGACATTTACACAAAGAGGAGAGTGCTGTGAAGTGTGGTTTTTGATCTCGGGCGGTAATATTTGGAATTTGCAGTAAGATGTTCAATATTCCAAAAGGCTACACAGCACGGCGTGGTACAGTGACTTATAATAAGGTAGACATGAAAATTATGTAGGCAATATTGTCATTCTGTACTCATGCCACGTGACAGCATAATTTCAATCCTGTGTGCTTACTGCCATACTTGACAAGTTTAGTTAGTACAACTGCAAACTGGATGCTGCAATTGTTAAATTTACTGAAGGTTGTAAACCCTCGTCAGTGGTGTTGCATACAAACTGCACACTTTTGTTTTGCTCTTTTAGATAGATGAAAGCAAACTTTGTCATGTGAAAAATAAGAACTGTATTTGTCTGAGTAGTGTTAGCTGCCAATTAACAGCTCAATATATGACCAGTTTAGCAGTAAGACTGGAAATGTGCACAACGACAGGGAGTGCCTCAAAGCAAATTTACTAATCTGGTTAAAGGAATAGAAGATTACTAAATAGTTTAAGATGAATTACAGAACATATTAAGCTCCAAAAATGCATCAGTTATGTGCATTATGCCAGTGATACTTGCACATAATTTTCAGCCCCCCCCCCCCCAAACACACACACACACTAGCCGTAAAAAAATAAATAAATAAATACACTTCACTGCTTGGTCTGTGGAATACAGTGAGTTTTCAGTACATTCGTTTACCGTGCCAGCATCATAGACACAGGTTTGAAAAGTACTGTTCTGCAGTCATTTTAAATATGTGGAGATGATGCAAATGTCAAGGGAAATTACAGAAACAGGATGTCAGCAGACTGATGTTAGTGAGAGATTGGCAAGCAAAAAAAATTTTAACATAATAATGTCTTGTAGAAATATGGGGAAATAAAAAATCAAGACAATGAAATCAAAAATGTGTTTAATGAAGTCTTTCTGCTGCTGCCAAACCAAGTAAATAGCTAAATGATTCTGCAGGCAGAGGGGAAGGCATTTGAAATGGCACTCCCTTCCTTTCAGTTCTGAGCTGTCAGCTGCAGTGACAGTTTTCACACCTCTGCAGTAGTGTGGGAGGAGGGGATTGACAATTCATGTTGGACTACAAAAGAACACTTAGAACAAAAGCATCCCATTTAGCTACAACTCTGTCTGCTGCTGGATAACTTCAAATTATACTGTAAAGCAAGCTCTGATCTAAACATAAATGAGGGTGATTAGCAACAGTAAAGAAGCAGGCCTAACACAGAAGGAATACAAACTGAGAGTGACTCACAGAGTGGCATGGGAATTCACAGTTACTTCCTTATGTCTGGCATGAATTACAGAAAGAAGACAAGAAATGCTTTATGGGAAAGAGAAAGGCTTGAAGCAGAAGAAGATCACATTGACATATCAAGCCCCATCGGTGGCCATGTTGTGCTAAACAGACTAAAATTACAAATAAAGCACTTAGAGTGATTTTTGAGGTGTTAAAATAGGTCGGGAAACAAAGATAGACTGAAAAATACATGTTTTTTTAGTTGGAGGGTGGAGTTTTCCTTTAAAGACATCTGCAGTAAAAGCACCAGTAAATATGTGGTTTAAAGTTAAAAATTGGGTAAAGCCGAAATATAAGCAGTTTACCATTACAATGTGTTCCAGAAACATATATTTTAATATTTCCAAATGCAAAAGGGTTAAACTGCAGAAGAGCTGTAGTGAGTGAGGTTATGGACAGACTACTTTATGATCCATAGCATGTTTTACAGAAATAACAGTACAGTTTCAGTTTTACATATTGCACAAATTGTAATACATTCTAGTTTGAAGTCTTCAAAAATCAGTGTAAATACTACGGCACATGTAGTAAACAATTCAGAGTTAAGTTACAGTCTACTGTGTATTTGCACTACTTTCTCAAAGTACAGTTCAGCCTGATATAAATATGGATAGTGTATGTGACATGCCAGTTTCAAGACAGAACACAGAAAAAAAAACATCTTCAATATCTCAAGTTAATGTTATCAGTATAATTTCAAGTGTAAATAATTATTAGAATGCAACTGATTCTAGTATGTTGCTTTTAAAAGCCAATGCACAGAGGGGGAATCAGAGTGCAGAGAGTGACAGTAATTCTGCAGAGACAGCTCAGTCTAATACAGTTAACACCAGTGTAAATTAAACAAAGATTTCGGGGCAAAATAAAGAAGAAACCTATAGAACAGCCAATGTTGTTAACAGGTCTGCAGACAATAATTTTCATAACATCACTGAATGGTGTGGCAGTCAGGCACCAGACTAGTTGATTTATCTGACATCATTTAAGGTGGCAGCCCATATACTTCCTTGTTTACAGGAAAGGAATTATGGAATACTGTATTGATTGATACAGACAACTCCAGTTTCAGTTATTATAGCAATAACCCACGCCTGGGTGTGGGTAATGCTAAATTTACCCACGGTTGGCTTTGTTTGGTCCCTGCGGCCGAGACCAAACAAAGCCAACCGTGGGTAAATTTAGCATTACCCACACCCAGAAGTGGGTTATTGCTATTATACCATGACATTATTTAAGAAAAGAAACTATTACTTTTCTTAAATAATGGCATAGTATAATGCCTGTTTACTGCCCTTCGCAGATGTCTGGCATCGCGGCAGTACATCAGAGCTGTGGGCAAAAGCAGCGGAGAAAGCAAGATCTCTGTTGCTTTTATGTTCGCTATGTTAAATGAGTTTAACATAGCGAGACAGTTTTAAAATAAGCAGCGGACATCTCCGTTGCTTATTTTAAAACTGTCTCGCTATGTTAAACTCATTTAACATAGCTAAAAAGCAACGGAGATCTTGCTTTCTCCGTTGCTAAACACTGTCTCGCTATGTTAAATGGGTTTAACATAGCGAGACAGCTTTAAAATAAGCAATGGAGATCTCCGTTGCTTATTTTAAAGCTGTCTCGCTATGTTAAACCCATTTAACATAGCGAGACAATGTTAAACGAGTTATACTAATGGAAAAAAGTCCGGGCGACCGGACCATTTTCCATTAGTATAACTCGATTTACAACGGGCACGCTGGCCAATCAGCGTGCACGTTTTGGGGGGGGTCATGGTATAATAACACATCTTTACTAGAAGACACAAGTACAGTTATAATGTTGCCACAATTTAAAGGCTCAAAGGTTACAGCAGTGAGCAGTTCTCAGGGTGACAGTAGTAGGTAGTACTAATACCTACTCAAGTCCAGTAATGTATTTGTACTAGGTACATAATGTTAGGATTAGATGGTGTTTTGTACTTTAATAATAGCATTTTATGGAGAGCTAAGGATGTCGTGGAATGTACAGTAGTACTAACAGAAGATATTTGTAAGAAACTATGTGTAGTAAACTTTGTAGATGATGCACAGGTAGTACAAGAACAGTTCCTACAGGAATACCTTAACATATGGGCTAAAAAAGACAGATTCTGGTTCAGTTACCACAGCTAAAATCAATGCTGGGCACATTAAAATAAGTTACCACATTTTTCAGAAACAATATCTCATTTTACAGAAAACATAAAAAACATTCATGACTGTTTTCCAGACTGGAAAGAAAAGGGTAGTTATTAATGGTAATCTTATCAAGTCCATTCAATTCACATATATGGCCAGTAAGAAAAAAAAGACGACAATTGCAGGTTAGTAATAGATCGGAGACAAGTAAATAAGTACACCACGATGGTAACATGGTATACGAGAAAGGACAGCAAACTTAGATCCTGTTGTATTTGCTTGCTGCTGATATATAATTACTTGTATTTTGTATATTATTATTGTATTATGGTTATACATTTTATTTGATACTGCTGGTTCTCGGTTAATTATCTAGTCGTTGTGTTCCCGTGTGTGAATGTTGCCTTCTGTTTTAGTCAGGTCCCATGCTGCATGCTGAATTCAGCTTGGTGAGTATTATCTGCATTTATCTTCGTTACTGATACTCAGAATAAGCAGTCTCTTCTTTTTTTTTTATGCAAGTGTTGGTTCATAGGTTCATAGGTTCATACTAGGCTATCTGCCCTTGGGCATTTATAAGCCTAGCCAGAGTGTGTGTGGCTTTCACCACCCCTTAGGATGAGAATACTATACCCATTAGTTTGCTGTGCCTCTGTCCAGCAGTGATACAGAGATGATTCCCGGGGTAAACCTACGATCTCCCATCCACTCGTCAAGATTTCTCTTGAACAGAGTCAGTGAGGGGCTCTGCCTCACATGGACTGGGATTCTGTTCCATAGTGTAGGGTGTCTCTGGGTGATGAATCTGTCCCTCCAGCACATCCTATTTATATCCGTGTTGAGGTTTAAGTCTCTTGCTCTCGTGGCTCTGGTGGATTTGGATTTTTGAGGTGGAGCATGTCCATTAATTCGGGTTGGACATGGCCTTGTATGTCAGGCACAGATCACCTCTGAGCAGACGGTATGCGACTGAATAGAGCTGGAGTTTCTTCAGTCGGGCATCGTATGACATATGTTTGAGCCCCTTTATCCTTTTGGTGAGGAACTTTTGGGGTCTTTCCAACTGCTGCAGGTGTCGGGTAAGGTACATTCGAATGGGGCGTTGTACTCAATCATTGGTCTGATAAGTGAAGAGTACAGGGGTACAATGACCTCTCCTGATCTGGATGTGAATCCCTTCATGATCAGGTGGGCAATGTAGAAGGTCTTCCTAACCACTTTGGCAATGTGAGTGTCAAAGAGAGGTTACTGTCAACTTGGGTCCCCAGGTCCCTGATAACTTCTTCCGTGTTTAATGGATTACCACCTATGTGGTAATTAGGGGTTACCTTGTTTTTCCCAAAGGGTATGACTATACATTTTTGGCATTTAGCTTAAGGCCATGGCTCTGGCACCAGTTATCCATTTCTATGAGACCTTTCTGGAGGATGTCTGTGTCTGATGGAGTGTCAATTATGGTGCCCAGTTTGCAGTCATCTGCAAATTTTGTCAGCCACAATCCCCCTATGTTTGCCTGCACTTCAGAAAAATAAATGCCGAACAAGAGGGGGCCCAGGACTGAGCCCTGTGGGACACCGCTCGTGACCGGCTTAGAGTCTGACATGGCACCAGCAACTCTAACCCTGTGTGTTCTGTCCTTGAGCCAGTTTGCAACCCATCTTGTGACATATGGGTTTACATCTAAGCTGGTGAGCTTTTCTATGATGCCCAAGTGGGGTATTGTGTTGAACGCTTTTGCTAGGTCAAGGTAGGCTGTGTGAACTGCCTTACCCTCATCAATGGCCTTAGTGACTGTTTCGAAAAAGTCGACCAAGTTCAAGAGGCAGGATCTGCCCTTGACAAAGCCAAATTGGGTAGGATCCAGTGTCTGTAGGTCCCCAATGTCTTTATTTATGAGTTCCATTATGATCCTCTCCATAGCTTTGCAGACAAGGCTCGTCAAGCTTATGGGGCGGTAATTTCCAGGGTCCGTAGAAGCACCGCCTTTGTGGAGTGGGTCCACAGTTGCCGTACGCCATTCTTTGGTTACGTATCCTGTAGTAAGGCTAAGATTAAACAGCAGCCTTATGTGTGGGTTTAGTTCCTCATTGAGTTCGTGTAGCACACAGCCAGGGACACCGTCCGGTCCCATTGATGCTGTGTTTTTTGCTTTAGAGAGAGCAGCTCTCACCTGGGCATCTGAGATGGTTGGGAGCCTAGACTCTGGTGGGATAGATATTTCTCCTTTTGGAATTTGCACTGAACCTGCCAGCCAGTATGTTGGCAATGTCTGTGGGTTCAGTGATTTTTTTATCATTTTGGACTAATTCTGAGCATATCTGGGAGTTTCCACCCAGGTTTCTAACATAGCTAAAGAAGGCTTTATGATTGTCTTTTGTGTCATTAGCGATTTTTCTCTCAAAGTTGGCCTTGGATGATTTTATGAGTGATCGTAGTTTTTTGCTAGTATTGATCAGAGATGCCTTCCCTTTTAGGGATTTTGCTCTGTCTGTCTCCACCAGACCGGGCACCTGCCTTTGGTGGAAAGGGTCTTGATTTTATTAGGGATTGCTTGATCCATACATTCCTGGAGGTGCTCGTAGAAGGCATTTGTAAGGGTTTCAGCGGCGTGGGTTGTGGTTTCCACTGGCTCAGGAGCCTTGAAGGATACCACTCCAGTCTTAAGAAGTGTGAAGTTTGCTTTTGAGAAGTTCTTCACACTGGTCTTTTTTGCTGGGGGTGGGGGTGGGATGTGGATCTCCAGTGAGATTAATTTATGGTCTGATCTCACCAATGAGGGATATACTTCCGGTGTGGAGCATTTTGTCCCCATGTTTGTGATGATCAGGTCTAGTATATTTTCTCCTCTTGTGGGAATGGTGACTAGTTTTTCCATAGCATTTGAGTTTATGAACTCAAGGAACCTTTGGGCTAGGGTGTTGGGGCTTGAGTAATGTTCCCAGTCTATGTTTGGGTAGTTGAAGTCACCCAATATGATGGTGTTTGGAGAGACATTCATACTCTCCAGTGTCTTCAGGAAGGCTGTGTGGGTTTCCTGAGTTTGAGAAGGTGGTCTGTAGCATGTTACAAACTGTAGGGCAGTTTTACCTATGGTTAATTGCACCTGGATGGTCTCCGATGCTTCGATGCGTTGCCACTAACCTGGAGGTGTGGGTATCCTTTATGAATATGGATACTCCCCTCCTTTTGTGGTTCGGTCCGGATTTTGGGGCGGGCATGATATGAGGTATAACCTGATAGTGCTGGGGTGCTCTCAGGAGCCTTGAACCAGGTTTCAGTCACAGCACAGACATCGATGTTCTCCATACTGAGGAGGGCTTCGAGGGCGTGCATCTTGAGGTTTAGACTTCTGGCATTGAGCAGTATTACCCTTAGTTTTTCTCCATTTTTGTTTTCTAGGGCGGTAGGTTTATCATTTGAGCCTTGCCTAAAAAAGGCACTATGGGGGTGGCAAGAGCCTTTGCCAATATCCGGTTTATAGTGATAGCTCGTATATTTATCACTACTGCTGCTCGTTTGTTTTTTCTAATTTTAGCATGTTGTTAATGCTCATTTCGGAGTCTGTGTGTGCTGTGCTCATTTATATATATATTTTTTCTGCTGCACGTTAGTGTTTCATGCAGCCGTTTTAAAGGTTAGAGAGAGTTGGACTGCAATTGCGACGTTCTCTCATTGGCAAGTATGTTTACATGCCCTTGTTTTGCTGTGTTTGCTGTGGGCCATGTTTGTGTGTGCCGATATCCTCTACATTTTTGAAAAGCCCCCTCAACCCGAAGAAAGTTTCTCTTTCATGGTATATTCTGAACCAAGTTAGGTACTTCTGTAGATATTTTAGCTCTGTGAGCTGTTCTTGGTATTGTAACACATAACACTTCTACTTAAAAAATCTGATGAAGTGTAATGTTGGTGTAGGTCTGAAACTGTTCTAACTGAAACCCCTGAGGTCCTGAAGAGGATGTTCATCGTGTTTCACTGTTGCAGTCATTACTCTTGGGTTATCCTGCTGGCAGGCTACCCACAGTTGGCCTGAATTCCAAAGTCTTGGTCCGGCGTCGGTTGCCTCTTCCCTGACGTCAGTGCGCCAGTGGTATAAAAGATGCAGCCGATGCCATTTTCTCCAGTCTTTCTTGCCGCACGGTGCCCAAAGCAGAAGCAGTTCACAAGTGCCAGTCGGCCGACTCCTGAGATTTTCGTGTTCGAATTTAATATCCGAAGTCTTCATTTAAAGCTAAGTACCCCGGTTGGGGAAACTTTTTTCTTGCTCCAGACCGATGTCAGAAAAAATTTAATAATTGTATTTCTTGTAGGAAGCAAATACCGCATAAGGACTTTCATTCTTATTGTATTCCTTGCCTAGGCCCTGATCACGACATTGTTAATTGCAGGTTTTGTGCTAGATGTAACCAATGCACTATTAAGCATCAGTACGATTTTGCATTTCATTACTTTGGCCGAAGATTTAATTACACGATGTCGTCGGATAGCCATCTGACTACCGCAATTCACAAGAAAAGCAAGGAAAAGGACAGGCATCCGAGGTCCAAAACTGACGACAAGGCTTCTTCTAAGCCAGTCACCGGTTCTCAGTGAGGTGCTTTCGCAGCCCCTGACACCTGCTACCTCAGAGCCGCAGGCCACTTCCGACTCCCACATGGAGCAGACTAGGCCGCTGGAAACTCACGGTATTTTGGACACTTGGAAAATATTCCCTCAGATGGGCAGGCATCGGCTTCTGAGGATGTTTTCAGGCCTACACACTTATATGTAAAACCGACTACAGCTTCAAAAGCAAAGACTAAAGCACCACTAAAGACAAAGAAACAAGTGCTGCAAGCCCATGGACAGGCCTCCATGCCTAAAAAAATGGCCGAAGACCTAATTACTTTGATCAGGGGTTCCCATCCCCCTCCTGATAAGAGGCCTAGGCAAGAGACAGAATATGAATCTTCAGATCAGGTTTCCATTTCCTCTGACCCCTGTTCTGAACAGGAATACTCTCTTCCTCCCTATGGGGATTCTGCTGCTGAAGAATCTATCATTTTCAAAAATGCAAAATCATACATAGAGGAAAAAATATGAAAACCAAAATGATGATACTACCTCAATCAAAACAAACTGCTGGCTGACAGCATGGTTTCAGACCACACCATAGCACCACTTTGGCTGTCTTATCTTTCACTAATTTAATCAGCCTTAATCGGAACAACAACAAACCATCTACAGCACTCTTCCTCGACCTTTCTAAGGTCTTTGACATGGTCAACCATCAGTTAATGCTCAGTACATTACAAGCTGTCTTCCTACACCAACACTAACTACAATGGTTTCAATTCTATCTCCTTGGTAGACAGCAGGCTGTCCTGTGGCAGGATAAGCTGTCATCTCGTCTCCCAATTACCGTAGCTGTCCCTCAAGGCTCCATACTAGGACCCCCCTCTCTATCTTCATAAATGACTTTCATACCTCCATCCCAACAGCACACTGTATCCAAAACACAGATGATTCAACCTTGATCTGCTCAGCCACCTCTCAAACAGATCTCCTTTCCCTAACCCAGAACACCTTTAATAGTTTTGAAAACTGTCTATCTAACCGCCGGCTGCTCATGAATCCAATAAAACCAAGCTACTACTTTTCTCCCCTACCCATAGGTCCATGCATCCATTCTTCACTATTAAGTCCAACAATGGGACCATTATCTCCCCCGATGACCAAACTAAGCTACTAGGAATATTGATAGACAATCACCTCAAATTTGACGCAAATATTGACCACACTATTAAGTCCATTAACAAAAAACTTGGCTCCTTTTACAAGCTCAAACCTTTCCTTACCCTTTTTGCCAGGGTTGCTATAGCACGTACCCATCTTCTCTCATTATGCCTCTCCAGTACTTATCAACCTTTCTAAAACCAACCTCAACGAACTATCCTCCTGCTACTATCATATAGCTAGATTTGCCACTGGTATGGCTTATAAAACCCACCACTGCAATAATGTAGTTCAACTCGACTGGCTAGAACTTCCATCCCTTCTACAATACAACCAACTTACAGCAGCACACAAAGTACTCAGACAGCCTGATAATACCCCGGCTCTTAAGAACATGATAAGCCCGCATAATATCCTCAGGTCCCTTAGATCCTCAAATAAATTATTGGTCCTAACTACAAAATCCAACAACACAGCAGGGGATTCTGTATCTACTAATTCAATTGGTAAAATTTGGAACCAACTCCCTGCAGTTCTAACCCACGAATCTTCACTACCCATATTTAAAAAAGGCCTCAAAAAATACTTTAAATCACACTGGCTCTGTCTCTGCCTAAACCCTGACTAACCGTACCCTACAACTTAATATTTCCCTTCTCCTTTGATTACTATCAAGCCAGTCTTTCTACTGAGCAAATGAGTTATATTTTAATGTTCAGAGACAGCTGCTTATATCTATGTTAAACCTTAAGCTTGTGGTATGTGTTTTTATCTACCTATTTGGTTTGCATGGTTTTAACCTTGTGAAAGGATGTACCAATAATCTTTCATCACTTCAGTTCTATTATTGTTGAATTATGTAACTATTGTATTATCTATGTAATTGCATTAGTGTAGTTGTGTTAAAAGTGGAACTTTTTTCCCCGGGCCTCCACTGAAAATGGACATGCATCCAGACAGACTATCCCAGTCAACAAATGTAAAATAAAATAAATAAATAAATAAAATATAACAAAATAATATCAAAATACACTAATGGTATAGAGTATGAAACATGCTGAAATTAGTTCTATTAAGCTATGTGCACGACAAATTTGTGACAGATTAAAGAAAAAAATGTGCAATAACTAAAACTTTTTTTTTAATATTTGCAGTATGTACATTTACAAACAAAAAAAGATACAAATAAACGTTACTTAGAGAAATGAGAAGAAAGGAAAAACAAGCATTTGTAGTGAGAAGAGTGAAGGAAGAGAATAAATGTGGGAAAGAGAATTATCTAGGGGAACTACAGGAACAGAGCCACTTGCTAGTAAAATATTCTTTTAGTTTTGTTTTAAATGGAGAAGGAGGAGGTGTTTTGTAAGCCAGGGGGCACAGCATTCCAGGACTTAGCTATTTTGTTAGAGAAGAGGGAGTCACCATGGTAGTGATGAGATTTACTAATATTAAGGAGAGGCCTATCTGACGATCTGAGGGGAGTAGCGTGTGCTTGTAGTTAGATGAAGGTTGAAATTGCAGGCAGCTACTGGGGTTGTGTATGATTTTGTGGGTGAGTGTAAGTTGGTTTGATATTAACAGGTTGGGAAGCTCTAGCCAGTTAAGTTGATGAAGTGCAGCACAGTGATGGGCTTTGTAGGGATGGTTAGTGACAATTTTAGCAATTTTGTTATAGCAGGATTCTAGGTTTTGCAAGTTGGTGAAAATATGAGAGCAGTAGAAAAGTGTAGAGAGAAGTTGAGATCTTGCTGTGGCAAGCCTGGCTTGGGGTGTTAGGTAAGGTTTGGCTCTGTAGGGGGCTCCAAGTTTAGAACAGGCTTTTTTATTGGTTAGGGAAATATGAATATCGAATCGGAGGCGGTTGTCGATAGTAATGACTAGAAGCTTTGCCTGGGAAGTTGGAACAATTTTGGTACTATTTGCTGATTGAATAGAGACTGGTAGGGGCAGAACTTTGCAGTTTTGTTTGTGAAAATTAGTAACTTGGTCTTACTTGGGTTAAGGATGAGTTGGTGGTTTGACAGGAAAGTTTCTATTTCCTGTAAAGCTTTTTGCATTTTTACTTGTAGTTCTTGTGGTGAAGGGGCAGAGCAGATTAGGGAGGTATCATCAGCATACTGAATGACTGATGCAAGCTGGATAGCAGTATTAAGGTTATTAGTAAATAGGATAAAGAGAAGGGGGGCAAGTATTGAACCTTGGGGTACGCCAGTGGATACTGGTAGTAGTGGGGAGAGATTGTTCAACCATTTAGTAGCCTGTTTATGGTTTGAAAGATAACTGAGGAACAAAGACAGGGATGTAGCAATGATATTGCAAGAAGCAAGTTTGTTAAGAAGAAGTTAGTGGGAGATGGTATTGAAAGCCTTTGACATGTCCAGGAAGATAGCAGAGACTAGTTCACCATTGTTCATAAGGTGATGAACAGTATTTGTGAAAGATAATAAGGCTGTGATTGTACTACACTGTGGTCTAAAGCCATGCTGGGTATTGGATAGAAGGTTATTAGAGATAAAGTAGTTAAGGAGTTGTTGCTGAATGCACTTCTCTAGGATCTTGGCAATAGTGAGAGGACAGCTATGGGGTGGTAGTTAGAGATGTCTGTAGAGGGGAATTATGTGGGCAACTTTCCAGAGAAGGGGTACACATTGTTTGGTGATGGAACAATTGATTAGTACAGAGATACGATAGGCAATGGATGGGGCAGCTATTTTTAGGAATTCATTTGGCAGCTGATCTGCTGCCAGGCAGCAGGGTTTTAGTTTGCTTAGGAGCTTTTTAATGTAAGATGTTGGGACAGACTTGAAAGAGAAGGAGTTTGAAGAGCTAGAGGCAGGGGAAAGGAGCAGGAGAGGTAGTTGTTGGTAGTTACCAAGGATGAGGAAATAGAGTTGATAAAGTAGGAGTTAAACTGTGAGGCCAGGGGTTCTTTAATAAAGTAGGAGTTAAACTGTGAGGCCAGGGGTTCTGATGCATTAGAAGTAGAAGGCGTGGGGTGGAGGAATTACCAGGATTTAGGAGGAGGTTGACTGTTTGCCAGAATTTCTGTGGGTTGTGTGTGAACTTTTGTTGGGAGGATCGGAAGTAGTGTTTTTATCATTGTAGATTTTTTTCTTAGTTTGATTCCTTAGTTGCTGATAATTGGTAAGGTCAGTTTTGTTTTTGGTAGATAAATATAGGGCTTTTGCTCTGTCCCTTTGTTTAATCACTTGTTTGGCTTCATGAGAAAGCCATGGAAGTTGTTTGGATTTGCAGTAAACGTTTCTGCTGGGGGCAAGGCTATTTAGTATTTCAAGAAATTTGTTCTTGAAAAATTCAATAGTCTGGTCCAGGTTTAGGTTATGTAAAGGTGCCCAATCACAGTGTTTGAGTAATTGATTAAATAGATCAGGGAAGAAGTGTTTTTTTTTTATTACGGATGAAATTGATGGGATGGTTAGTTTGAACATGAATTCTTTACGTAGAAATGTAGAGCAGTGGTCACTGAGGCTACTGGGAAGGCAACCGGCTTGGTAACTCAGGTCTGGCTTGTTAGTTAATATCCAGTCAAGCAGTGACTCTTTTTAGAGTGTTTATCAGTGCAAGTGGAGCAGTTTATAACTTGAGAGAAATTATAGAGGTTGATAAAGTTGGAAGAGCAGTTAGAGGAGCAGGAGGGCCAGTCAAGATTAAAGTGACCAAGGATGACAGTTTCATGGCTGAAAGTGTAGGTAGACCAAGATAGGAGAAGTTCTATGCTGGGAAGATTGCTGCCGGGGGGGGGGGGGTATGCAGCTATGATAATCATGTTTTTATGCTGATTTATTTGCAGACGGGTATGAGTATTTCTGCATTGGAGGATGTTGGGAGATGTGCAATTTAGTTTTTCTAGTTTTAGAGTCTTTGAACATAACTGCTACACCACCACCTCTTTTGTTTAGCCTATCTTGTCTAATAACACTGTAATTACTGTTGGTGATTTCTGAGTCTTTGATGTGAGGTTTTAACCAGGTCTCTGTTACAACAACTATGTCAGGAGAGTAGGTGTCTAGAATGGCGTGGAATTCAGAAATTTTATTTACAAGGCTTCTAAGGCTGAAATTAGTTATGAGGTGGTCAGATTTTGAGAAGGTTTGCTCCAGAGGGAGTTTGGGTGGGGGACAAGTTTAGAGTGTTTGGGGTTTGAGATGGATGAAAGCCATTTTGGGACCTGGGTTGGGGAGGATGTCTGCTTGTAATTTGATGTGTTTAAGGGAGTGTAGAAGTAGGAGTTTCATTTTGGTAATTATCTGATGCGCTCTGAAAGAGGGTAGTAGTGGGTGTGAGGATTTTATAAGTTTGAAATAACAAAGGAAAGAGTTGGAAGTATTGTACAGTTCTGAGCAGATGCAGCTATAAGGTTTGGGTAGAGGCTGATGATTAGTGAGAGTCTGTGCATGGGAGTAGTGGCTATTTGTGTACACATTGTGGGGGTCAGAGGCTTTATAGGCTAGGAAGAAAAGGACAGATAAAATAGTGTAGAAGTAAAGGGAGTATTGGAGTTTCATATTTGGTGTAATTTTCTGGGAAAAGTGAGAAAGACAAAAGGATAGCAAGTTTGGGGGATTTGGAGCAGTGTGGAAAGGGAAGAGAATGAGTATTATTTAGGGAAATGCATGAAAAGCAGATATGGGGAGGAGAAGAAAGAGAAAAAGAAAAGAAAGAAAATTATAGACGGTAAGGGTTTCAATCCTGAGGAGAGGAAAGAGAAAAGAAAGGAAAAAAATATAGAAGGTAAGTGTTAAAATCCTGAGAGATGTAAAGGTAGGGGCAGTGAAACTGGAAAAAAACAGGTGTGGTATGAGTTTGTTGGTGGGAGGATGGGACTATATGCGAGTGGTGGGAGAGGTGGAAAGGTGGGAGAGTGCTGGTGGGAGGGTAGGGCTGTATGTGCTTGGTTAGTGGGATAGGAAGAGTGTGGTGTTGTTAAGTATAAAGGTAATGAAAGAGAGGGTGGATGGAAATGGGAGTAGGGTAGGGGAGCAGAGCGAACTTGAGCGTAAGCAAGGGTAAACGGAGTGGATTGGACAAGACAATGGCCGTACCTGAGAAAAACAATAGCCCAGCAGTAGGCAGAAGTAACTATGTACTGCTACATTAGTTAGGCTAAGAGTGAGCATACAGCTAAGCACTTAAACTTGTTGTTTTAACTCTTATTAGCTATTATTTGTTCTCTAAATTGGTCTTAGTGCCTAAGAGACAACAGTGCTGTAGCTAGTAAGCTGAAATACACCAATTGCCCACTACTCGTGGTGATAAGACAAGAAGATAAGTTGGTAATAAGAAAGTGTTGGGAGGAGGGAACCTAGTTCCTTGTTGCCTTGTCACTCACTAGGACTAAAATAGGCAATAATATTAATAATAAGAAGGTCTTTTAGCTTTTCCCGGTTAGGGGTCGCCACAGCGGAACTCGGTCCATTAATGATTGGCAGTGAATTTATATGGTGTCGAGTTGCCAGCCCGGCATCAAACCTTCAAAGAAGGCACACCCACATACGCACACACCTACCTGCATGTCTTTAAATTCACTCGACTGCGGGAAGGATATGCAGACTCTACACAGAAGGCGCTCCAGCCAAGAATCGAATCGGAGAACCTATTGCTGTGAGGTGACAACTCTAACCATTGCACCACCATCTTCTTTTGGCTTTTCCCGTTAGAGGTCGCCACAGCGGATCATCTGTTTCCATTTCTTCCTGTCCTCTGCATCTTGCTCTGTCACACCAACCATATGCATGTCCTCTCTCACCACATCCATAAACCTTATCTTAGGCCTTCCTCTTTTCCTGTTACCTGGTAGAGTCATCCTTAGCATCTTTTTCCCAATATACTCAGCATCCCTCCTCAGCACATGTCCAAACCAACGTAATCTTGCCTCTCTGGCTTTGTCTCCAAACCTTGCAACCTGGGCTGACCCTCTAATATACTAATTCCTAATCCTGTCCACCATCATCACACCCAGTGCAAATCTTAACATCTTTAACTCTGCCACATCCAGCTCTAACTCCTGCCTTTTTGTCAATGCCACTGTCTCCAACCATTATAACATAGCTGGTCTCACTACCCTCTTGCAGACCTTCCCTTTCACTCTTACTGGTACTCGTCTGTCACAAATCACTCCTGACACTCTTCTCCACCCACTCCATCCTGTCTGTACTCTCTTCTTCACCTCTCTTCCACACTCACCATTACTCTGAATTATTGATTCCAAGTATTTAAACTCATCCACCTTTGCCACCACTGCTCCTTGCATCCTCACCATTCCTCTATCCTCCCTCTCATTCACACACATATATTCTGTCTTAGTCCTGCTGACCTTCATTCCTCTTCTCTCTAGAGCATATCTCCATCTCTCCAGGGTCCCTCCACCTGTTCCCTACTCTCACTACAGATCACAATGTCATCTGCAAACATCATAGTCCATGAGGACTCCTGTCTGATCTCGTCTGTCAACCTGTCCATCACCAATGCAAATAAGAAAGGGCTCGGAGCTGATCCTTGATGTAATCCCACCTCCACCTTAAATGCATCCGGCACTCCAACCGCAGACCTCACTGCTGTCAACCATTGCACCACCATGGCATACATAAAACAGACAGTAAACTAACTTTTAGTTATGTACTCACCATAACTTCAGATGTTTGGGATCCATCTCGCCTACATTCTGACTGATGGGTTTGGAGCCGATCCCTCGGCTCCGACTCGGCACGCTTATGCCAAAGAGCGAAGTCTCTTATTGGCTGAGCTTACTATATCCCAGGATGCACCACTACCAGTCCCCCAGATCTAGTTTGTCCGCATACATGCACACGCATGCACTGCTTATATAACATTGACAGATGATACAAGATAAAAACAGTAGAACTCAAACCGTTCAATCTCTTCTGATCTCCAAGGTAGGGGGAAGGAGGGTAGGTATTAGGAATGTAGGCGAGATGGATCCCAAACATCTGAAGTTATGGTGAGTACATAACTAAAAGATGTTATGTGATCCTATCTCGCCTACATTCTGACTGATGGGACAGCGTCCCTAGCACCTAAATCCTGGGTGGCTCACTGGAAAACACTCCTGAGTACCGTGGAACCAAATGATGCTCGCCCTTTAGATGCCACATCCAATTTATAGTGGGAAATGAAAGTGTGCGGGTTGGACCAAGTAGCCGCAGCACAAATCTCAGAAATAGCGAGCTTGGAATGAAAAGCAATAGAGGTAGCCATAGCTCTAGTAGAGTGAGCTTTGACAGATGTTGTAAGTTGCTTATTTGAAGAGGAATAAGCCTGAGTTATGCAATCTCTAATCCATTTGGCAATAGTAGCTTTAGTGATGGTTTTACCCAGTTTATTATCTGAAAAGGACACAAACAATTGATCTGTTTTTCGAATTTGTTGAGTCCTGTCTAGATAGAAGCGCAATTGCCTGTGAACATCCAATGTATGCAAGATGTATTCCGCTTTGTTTGAAAATTTTGGAAAGAAAACTGGTAGCTCTAGAGATTGTTGGAGACAGAGATTAGAACAAACTTTTGGAACCAAGGATAGATTAGGCCTAAGTGATACTCTATCCTTGTGAAAAATCAAGTACGGTGGTTTGATAGATAGGGCTTGAAGTTCTGAAACTCTTCTTGCAGAGGTAATGGCAATTAAGAAGGCAGTTTTCCAAGACAGATATTTCAACTCACATGTAGCAGCCGGTTCAAAAGGGAAAGATGTTAAGGCACGAAGTACCAAATCAAGATCCCACGGAGGCACAGGATGAAAAACTGGGGGTCTTAAAAGCACAGCACCTTTCATGAAAGTTTTACATAATCTGCTGCTCATCAACGGTGGGTCTATGGATTCGTGAAATTTGGAGATAGCTGCTAGTTGGACTTTAATAGTAGAGACTGAAGATCCTTGATTAAACAAGGATGTTAAAAATTTCAAGACCTCTGGTATCGGGGCAGTAATAGGGTCTAAGCCTCTGAGTTGAGCCCAGATAGCAAACCTCTTCCACTTACTGTGATACAATTTCTTGGTGGTGGGTTTGTGGGCTGAAGATAAAATGTGAATAACTTCCGGGTCCAAGGTGTGATTTCTGACTAAAGTCGGAAGTGGAGGAGCCAAGCTGTTAATTTCAAAGTGTGAAGGGACTGGTGCTGTTGTCCCGACTGATGAACCAGAAGGTCTGGAGTTAGATCCAAAAACCAAGGATCGTCCAAAGTATATTTCTGTAGGTAGGGGAACCATACCTGACGAGGCCAGTACGGAACAATTAGAATCATTGTGGACCCCAATTGGGAAGCTTTCTGGATGACTTTGGGGAGGAGTGGAACCGGAGGGAAAGCATAAAGCAGTCCTGTTGGCCAAGGTTGGACTAGAGCATCCGTAGCTGCCTCCCCTTGACGCGGGGTCAAGGAAAAGAACCTTTTGTTTTGTGGTGTTGCAAACAGGTCGCAGCACGGAATCCCCCATCTCTTGAAAATCTGAGCTGCTACTGTTTCGTTCAGGGACCACTCGTGAGGAGAGAGAATAGTCCTGCTCAGTCTGTCTGCCAATACATTGGATTTTCCTGGAATGTGGGTAGCTACCAGGAAGTGGTTGGTAGCCACTGCCCATTCCCACACCCTCATGGCCTCTCTGCAAAGGGGGTAAGATCTGGTCCCTCCTTGTTTGTTTAGATACCAGACCACCGACATGTTGTCTGTGTGGATAGCGATGATGCCTTGAGGGAGAAACTTGTGGAGGGCTTGTAGGGACAGAAGTACAGCCCTCATTTCTAACACATTGATATGGAGAAATGTTTCGTTTGGAAGCCAAAAACCCTGAACTGACCTGCCCAGACAATGCCCCCCCACCCCGTCTGGGAGGCATCCGTTGTCAAGGTGGCCACCGGAGGGGGTATAACAAAAGGTCTTCCCTGATTCAGATTGGATGGTAGAAGCCACCAGCGGAGGTCCCGTTTGCACGTTTCTGTAATCAGTATGTGATGATTGAGGGGGAGATCCTGAAAAGACCATTGTGTCGATAACAGCCACTGAAGAATCCTCATGTGCAATCTTGCCAGAGGAACTAGGAGAACCGTGGCAGACATCGAACCTAAAAGTTGCAGGACCATCCTGGCTGGGGCTTTGGATCTTAGAAGCAGGGCTCGGACTTGACCTTGTAATGTTTGTATCCTTTCGGTAGGAAGGAAGATTCGCATTAATTTTGAGTCTATCTCTGCTCCTATGAATCTTATGCGCTGAGAAGGCAGCAAGACAGACTTTGACCAGTTGAATGTAATTCCCAGGAAGCACCCAGGAGATGGTGGCTTGTAGGTTCTCTAGTAGTAGATGCCTGGTGGTGGCAGTCAGGAGCCAGTCGTCCAGATAGGGAAACACTTGGAATCCGAGACTCCTCTGGTGAGCAGTCACTACTGCCAAACACTTGGTGAACACCCTGGGGGCTGTGGTGAGACCAAAGGGCAGTGCACAAAATTGGAAATGACTGTCTCCCAGGCTGAAGCGCAGATACCTCCTGGGCCTGATGCATCGGTATGTGATAATAGGCGTCCTTGAGATCTATGGAGCACATCCAAACATCTTTCTCCAACAATGGGAGAATGGATTGTAAAGTGACCATTGAACTTGGACTTCATGACGGACTGGTTTAGTTTGCTGAGATCCAAAATGGGTCTCAGGTCCCCTGTCTTTTGGCACTAAAAGAACCTTGAGTAATTTCGGATCCGATCTGGTCTGTGGGGACCGGTTGGATGACTCCTTTTTCTAGCAGCTTTGAGGCTTCTACGGCTGCAATTTCCCTTTGACTGGGTGGTGGGTCCGGGAATTTTTTGGACGGTGGGGGTGAGTGTGTGAAGGGAATGGTGTAACCTCCGGCAATAATCCGAAGCACCCATATGTCCTGAGTAATAGCCTCCCAGGCTTTTAGGTGCTTGGCAAAATGGCACCCGACTGGCTCCGGAGTAGCACAGCCGGGCAATCCCTCATGGAGTGTGGGAGGCTGAAGAGCCACGAAAGGACTCGCGGTCTCCAGTGTTGCGGGGGCCTCTGCCGCCTCTGGGACGGCGTCTCCCAGAAAAATTTCCCCGTCCTCTGCCTCTGGAAGGGGAATCTTCCTGCTGTTGGGGAAAGAATTTCTGTGATTTGCGGAACCACATCTTCCCTCCTCTTTTAGCCTTGGGATAAGGCCGAAAGGGAGTGGAATAACGTGCTCCTACGGCAGATAAAGTCTTTCCCTCCTGCTCACAGCGGGTAAGAGTGTCCTTTACCTTGGGTCCAAACAAAGAGGACCCATCAAAGGGAGCGTCGGCAAAGGAAGACTTGAAGGCCTCCGCGAAATGACACAAGCGGAGCCAGGCTTGTCTCCGTAGAGCCACGCCTGTGCCTGCCGCTCTGCCCGCCCCTTCGGCCGCATATGAAATGAGCCTCATGAACGAGTTAGAAATCGAGTTAAGGATAGCCAACTGAGAGCTAACCGACTGGGCTAGCTGCTCAGGTAGGTTACCTGAGAGGGAGTCTGAGAGCTCCTTGACCAGATCCCTCTGTAGTCTGGTGAAATGTGCCAAATAATTCAGGGACCTCAGAGTAAAGGCCGCTGAAGTCAGGGTGCGCTTCCGTGCAGTCCATGCTCCTAGACTCCTTATTAGGAGGATGGACGGAAGTTGAAGCCTCTGCCACGTCCTTCTGGGTAGCAGATGCCACCACCATGGCATCTACAGCCACGCCTTTGGTTAAGAACTCCTTCTCGGGTGGGGCAGACAAAAATTTGTTAGGGCGAGAAGGCACTGGTTCCACAGTATCTGGATGTTCCCACGCCCTCCGACAAACCAAATCCAGGAGCTCGTCGAAGGGCGGAGACACCCAGGAGGCGGAGGGCTGAGCTCCGAAGGCCTTGAGGAACACCGACTGATCAGCGGAGGGGGGTTTGGAATTCCAGCCGCCTCGTTGCTTAAGGATCTCTAGAATGTCTGCAAATGAGACATCATCCGAGGACGACTTAGGGGACCCCTCCGCATCATCAAGATCAGTGTCCGATGTAAGAGACTCATCGGGGGAGTCCACGTGCTTCCTCTTGCACGATTTCTTCCTTGGGGGCTCCTCCAAAGACAACTCTGAAAGACCCTCAGGAGGAGGGGAACCCCCAGTGGGGGTAACCTCAGGCCCCGGGGCTCCGCTGCCTAGAGACAGGGGAACTGCCAAAGACCCAGTCTCCATGCCCAGGGAAGGTGCCGGTAAAGCCGTAGAGATGGCCGAAGAAGACTTGGCCAAGGCACTCCTCATAGCTCTGAAAGCCGGACCCCCAGAATCCTGGGAGGGTCCGGTCCCCGGAGCCATGATAGCAGATGGAAGTCCCGCGGCAAGCACCGAGAGGAGGCTCGGAACCGACAGCATTGGTCCCAACGTCACCCGGGTCCGGCCGAAGAAGTCCGTGTGCTAAACTCGGACCCGAAGGCCGGGGTTGGAGTAAGGGTCGGAGCCGACCCTAGGATCTCCACTGGCTCCATCAGCGCCTGCTCCGACGGAGCCGAAGTGGTCGGAGGAGGAATGGCAATGGAGTGGGCTATCGGCTCCGAAGCCAATTGGGTCGGAGCCGAAACAAATTTCTGAAAGACTGGGGAATGGAACAGTCTTTGGAGCACCCTGTCTATGTCCGAATCTGACATCCTTGATGACCTGGAAGAGACCAAATGGGTCCGAGTAGGCCTCTCCAACGGCTCCAAGGGACTAGGGGACCGGCTCCAAATCGACTCTACAATTATCGGCGCCGAAGGAATGTCCAAACCTATTTCCATCGGTGCCGAAGAGGGCTTCGGCGCCGAGGAGGAAGTGTCTGAGCGGACAACCTTCATCGGCTCCGAGATCAGTGGAGCCGATGAAGATGACCCGCCTCTCGATGCCCCAGACAACGGCTCCGAACCCAGAGGAGTCGAGGCTGGAGGCATCGAGGCAGACCGTTCCGCCATCGGCTCCGAAGTCCGTGGAGCCGAAGGAGAAGCCTGCCTATGCTTTTTGGCGGTCGGTTCCGACGGACTGGTCGGAGCCGACGCCCTTTTCTTTTTAGCAGGAGAAGGAGAGGAAGCTAATGCCTCTTCAAATGATGGTTTAATAAGGCCTTTTAGAATAAGTTTATTTTTCCTCTCTTGGAGGACCCTCGAGGAAAAAGCGTGACAGACGCTACAGGACTCCTGCAAATGTTTGGCGCCCAAACAGTACACACAGAGAGAGTGATCATCTGTGATCGACATTTTAAAACTGCACTTAGTGCACTTTTTAAACCCTGAAGGCCTAGGAGCCTGTGACATAATGGCAACCAAATCAGTGTATAACCAGTAAAAAAATAAGACACACTAACTTTCACAGAAAAATTATTTTCTTTGAATCAAGAACTGATTACAAATAGAAGGGTATGACCAAGGAATACAAGAACCTTTAAAATAAAAAGGAACTTGACAGACAACGGCTGACCAGGGAAGGCCCTTCAACCCAAAAGTAACCTCCAGTCAGACAAACGCAATCACTACACAAGTTTTTCCACAGAAAACACTTCAATCATACACAAATAAACGATATAGCTGTTAAAACAGCTTTTTGTTGGATTTTTAAAGGAATTCCTGACAGGAAAGTAAGAGAAAAAAACCCTACTTAGCTCAGCCAAGCTCGAGACCACATCTTTGCTTGTTAGCGGCAAACGAGATCTGGGGGACTGGTAGTGGTGCATCCTGGGATATAGTAAGCTCAGCCAATAAGAGACTTCACTCTTTGGCATAAGCGTGCCGAGTCGGAGCCGAGGGATCGGCTCCGAACCCATCAGTCAGAATGTAGGCGAGATAGGATCACATAACATCAATATATACTCTTATAACAAACATAGTGCCAGACTTTATCTAACAATTTAATATGTTTTGTTTCTTCTCAACAAAACATTCTCTCCTTTGATAATCACATCACCACAGTAGTCAGGAAATCATTCTACGTGGCACACCTCATCACAAAAGGTTTCTCATCCAGGAAAAAAAGAAGTCATTGTTCCCCTCTACTCATCACTCATTAGACCCATTATAGAGTACAATGCCCCTTTTGGTATACACCTCACAAGACATCTACAACAACTGGAAAGGCCACAGAAATACCTCACAAACAGGATTACCAGCCTCAAACAGATACCCTACGCAGACCGTCTAAAAAAACTCCAGCTTTACTCCATTGCATATCGCCTACTCAGAGGTGATCTCTGCCTAACATACAAAGCTATGTCAAACCCAGAGCTGTTGGACATGCTCCACTTAAAGAAATCCCAATCCCTCCGAGCTACCTAACCTTGTCACCACAATAAACAGAACATGCTGGAGGGATAGATTCCTGCCCCAGAGACTTCCCATACTCTAGAACAAACTACCTATATATCAAACAAAGCTCCTCGTTAGCACTCTTCAAGAAAAATCTTGATGATTGGATGGGAAATAGGAAATTCACCATTGGGATCACTTCTGTGGCTCTGCTTGACAGGGGCACAGGAAAATAATTTTCTTGAATGGCGAAAGCCAGGGTACCTTTTTGGCTATGCTTATATAGGCCCTATGAACCTATGAACAACAGCCTTCCTAGCTGCCTATATGAGCCAATACTTTTTGTTACTATAGATGCACACAGCCTTTTTTTACTTGTATACTTTCATGTCGCCTCATAGCAAGACGTTGTCTCGTTCGATTTTCAGCTAGAGCATTTTCTGTGTGGAGGCTCACGTGAATGGGGCGTGCCTTCATTGAAGGATGTGCATCAGGGCTGGTAACCCGGTACATAAAAATCCACTACCAATCATTAGCGGACCGGAGTTCCGCTGTGGCGACCCCTAACCGGGAAAAGAAGAAAGACACAAAAAATACTTTCATGCATATCTCTCATCCTTTCAGCAACAGACTTGACTTGTGGAGAAAGCTTCCAAGTTATAAAGCTTTTCTAAGTAGCAATATTACTGCTTATTTGGTTAAGGTCACAGAGATAAGAGTACATGCAGTGGCATCCATTTCATGAAAATAGTAATACATTGCAATGAATGTCACTGTTTGTTCAAGACAAGATAAAACTTTAATCAAATTTCATTTTAGATTCTACCATGTCAGAGTAAAAGTGTAAGGCCACCCCCATCACACTGCCCTCAATCCATTCAGGCATTTACATACATAATGACATTCATATCTTGCAACAGTGCCAGCAGCTGTACCAACCTCTTTAGAAAACACTGCTGTAATACCTCTGCCAACCAATGTGATAGTTGCATACTAGTAATGGACTCCCCACAGCTCTTCAGTAAGGCGGTGTCTTTTGGCTTTGCTCCATAGTTCTCTGTTACACCATACAGATCATATGGGCATATATGTATGCATGCAGACACTGACACACACCACTCTCCAGAGCAAGAAGGTGCCAGTCCAGCTTTGATCCATGTTTCACTGTTACACCATACACCATGCATGCCTCCATGCATGTTCACAGATGAACATGTAATCACACACATGCACATAAATACCAGCAGGCCTTCACACACTACACACCACACATACACAGACAGTACCATTAAAGTGCACTGGAATAACCACCTCTCCACAGCCCACTGCTTCAACTTCCACTTGGTTGTCTGAGCTACTAACAATTTCAACTCATAACACCCCCCCCTCCAGATGTCACATGAACACACACACAATGTACCAGTGAAGAAAGGTGCTTTCCCCACCACTCCAAAAGCAGTGTTTTCATGTCTACGACGGCAAAAGCCATATATGATGTCAGCTCAATACCCACACTTAATGCAGAAAGCCAACTGCACAGACACAGATGCAACTCTCTCCCTAACAAGTCAGCTTAACACATGACATTTCATCTTTCATTTCTTGTTCTCTGTTACACCATGGACACCCTGTGTACATGCATGAACAGACACGCACACACACACACACACACACACACACACACACACACACACACACACACACACACACACACACACACACACACACACACACACGCACACACACACACACACAAACACACGCACACAAAAGTACAGTTGTATACACTTACCATAAATGTAGATGTTCGAGTGTATTCACTGTTGCAGTCATTACATTTGGGTAATCTGCTGGCAGGTTGCCCTCAGTCAGCCTGAATAACAAAGTCTTGGGTCCTGCATCGGTTGCTGTCTCCTCTTCCATGACGTCAGGGGTATAAAACATGCAGCCAACGCCATTTTATTCAGTTTTTCTTGCCCCAGATGTCAGGTGCCCCCGAAATGGGGAGCAAAAATATATATATATATAAATAAACAGCAATATATATGTAAATACACTTTTAGCAACATAAACTTTACCTTCATCTAAAAGCAAATACACCACAAAGGCTTTAGAATATAGTGAAGGAAAGAAAAGTTATAGAAAAGGGGGATGGCGGGTGGGTAACCCGGACTGCAACAGTGAATACACTCGAACATCTACATTTATGGTATGTCTACACAACTGTACTGTGTTCTTTGTGTTTCACTGTTGCAGTCATTACATTTGGGTAGAATCCCAAAGCTATGGATGGGAGGATGGAACTAGATAGCATTAGGAGCGGCCCTGGATTTACAGAAGAGAGGCAAATGATAATGCTTTGTGAAGGTATGAACAGAGCTCCAAGTAGCAGCTTCTAGAATGCCTTTGGTTGGAACTCCTCTGAGAAAGGCTGCTGAGGTTGAGGCAGCCATGGTGGAATGTGACCTGATTCCCTTGGGCATAGGTTTATCATGATGCAAGTAGCAAAAATGAATGCAGTGGCTTATCCACTTAGAAATAGTCTGCTTTGATATAGCCTTCCCCTCTGATCCTGAAGCAAATGCCACCAGTAGTTGTTCAGACTTTCTTAGAGATTTGGTCCTGTTTAAGTAGAATCTTAGTTGTCTGTGTACATCCAATGAATGCAGAATCTGCTCCCCCTTGTTCTGCGGATTTGGGTAAAATGTTGGCAGGTGAATAGTTTGGTTAAGAACCACACTGGATACCACCTTAGGCATAAAGGAAGGATTGGTCCTGAGGGACACCCTGTCCGGGTAAAATGTAATAAAAAGCCCAACAGCCATGAGGGCCTGTAGTTCTGAAACCCTTCTTGCTGAAGTAATTGCCAAAAGGAAAGCTGTTTCCAAGATAAAAACTTTATATCCACAGTAGCTGCTGGTTCAAAAGGAGGCAGGGTGAGTATTTCCAGCACAAAATTGAGGTCCCATGCAGGAGTTGGTGATATTCTGGGAGGCCTTAAATTTTTGGCCCCTCTAAGATACTGTTTTAGCAGAGGATGAGAAAAGATGGGAGGCTCCGTGTTGTAATGAGCCAAGATGGCAAAGGCATGGATTTTTAGTGAAGAAAAAGATAGGCCCTTGTCAAGCATCTCAGTCAAGTATTGTAAAATCTGGGGGATATTTGGTTTTGCTGTGTCCGTTCCTTGTGCTTGGTTCCAAGCACAGAATCTCTTCCATTTATCAGCATAAGATTTTCTAGTACTAGGCCTTCTGGCTTCCAGAGCAATTAGGATCATTTTTGGTTTTTCCTGTCTGACCTTTAGTAAGACCTTGGAGAGAAGAGGCAGAGGGGGAAAGGCAAAGACTGATAGGTTTTTCCAACTGAAGGATAGGACATTCACTTTCCATGCTTGTCTGTGATAAGTCCTTGTGCAGAATTTGTCCAGTTGATAATTTCGGGGGGAGGCAAATAGATCTATGTCTGGGCTCCCCCATTTCTGTGTTACCATGCTGAAGATTTGTGGATCCAGTTTCCACTCGTGCAGGTCCATAGCCATGCTTAGGTTGTCTGCCAGAGTATTTTGTTTTCCTGGCAGGAATTGAGCTTGAAGATGTACTTGGTAAGTCAAGGCTGTGTTCCACAATGCCATGGCTAGTCTGCAAAGGGGGTAGGAATGTGTACCCCCCTGATTATGTACCACCTAACCGTGGTGTTGTCTGTCTTTATTAGTAGTTGTCCTGGATGAAGTAAGTCCTTGAAGGCTGTCAGGACATTCTGAACAGCTAGCATCTCTTTCTGGTTGATATGCAGATGCATTTGTTTTGGGCTCCATATGCCCTGAATGCATCTCCCCACCAAATGGTCCTCCCAAGCATAGTCTGATGCATCTGTAGTTAGGGTTTGGGTGGCAGGGGGTAGAGTGAATGACAGTCCCTTGTTTTGGTGACATGTCTCTGCCCACCAAAGAAACTCCTGTTGTAGGCAGGGAATGAGAGGAATCATTGTTTCCAGACTGTGACAATGTTGACTCCATAAACTTTTTAGGTACCATTGAAGTTTCCTCATATGCAGTCTTGCATATGGAATTAGTAGAATGCAGGATGCCATGAACTCCGAAACCTGCAGAATTTGTCTTGCAGATAACTGGGTTTTTGTTGCCATCTGTTTGAAGTATATAGTCAGTTGCCTTTGCTTGTCTGGCATAAGGTAAGCCATCTGGGCAGTTGTATTCAAGCTTGCACCCAGGAATGTATTTTTTTTGAGAGGGAACCAGTTGTGATTTATTTTCGTTTATTGTGTACCCTAGGTATGTTAGAAGCCTTTTTACAAATGCCAGATGATAAAGAAGAATGTCCTTGTTCTCTGATTGAATGAGACAGTCGTCCAGGTAAAGATAAATTTGTATGCTTCTTTGTCTGCAAAATGCAATTACTGGTGCCAGGAACTTTGTAAAGACCCTGGGCGCAGTAGATAAGCCAAAGGGCAGTGCAGAGAATTGGTAATGCATAAAACCTGCCTTGAAACGGAGGTATCTTCTGCACGATTCCCTTACTGGGATATGCAGGTATGTCCCTTTTAAGTCCAGAGTCACTAACCAAGCGTTCCTGCCCAGCATAGGCAGTAGCTGTTGCAAAGTCAGCATTGTGAATTTTGGAATGTCCAGGAATGTGTTCAAAATTGATAAGTCCAGTATTGGACGCCAGGCATTGTCTTTTCTGGGTACCAGGAACAGTCTTGAATAAAAACCTTGTCCTCTTCTGGTACTGGTTGAAGAGCCCCCATATCCATGAGGGAAGTAACTTGTTTCTGAGCCCCTGCCCATTGATTCTGTGGCAGATCTGGCAAACCATTTGGAATTGGCAAGGTATGGAAATTAAATCAGTACCCCTGGGATACTATGTTTAATACCCACTTGTCCTGGGTAATTACCTGCCAATTTTGAGCATGAAGTTCTAATTTTCCACCCAAGGGGGCTGCCAAAAGGTAAGTGCTTGGTGATGGTAGAAGGAAGTCATTGAGACTGCTTACTGTAGGGTTGTGCTTTGTTTCCTCCAGATTTGGAGGTGGAGGAACCCCATTGCTTTTACCTGTAAGAAACCTGTGACTGGTATCTAGAGCCTTTTGAGCACCTGAATTTGCCTTGAGAGGCTCTGTTGGACACAGGAAAGGACCAATTTTTAGTAGGCCAGTGCCTACTGAATCTGGGTGGCTGCACTTGTAAGAAATCTTTTACAGTTTGCATAGATTTCGTGTTGTCTTCCATTTTCTTTAAAACCTCTTCTGCCTTATTACCAAACAGAGTATCATGCTGCAAAAGGGCATCCAACAATTTAGCTTTAACATCATTAGGCAGATTTTGCTCCTTGAGCCAGGCATGCCTTCTAATCACAGATCCAGTAACTGCGGCCCTGCAAGAGGCCTCCAAAGAATCAAAACCACATTGCAAAGTATGCTTTCCAACCTGTTCTGCTGCATGCAATAATTCCTGTAATTCTTTATTTTCCACACAATCAGAAATCAACATCATTTTCTGTTTCAATAAGCCAATAACATGCTGTTGATATTTAAGCATATGAAACTGGCAGTTTAAGGCCCTAATTGCCAAGGTTGCAGACGTATAAACCTTCTTTCCCAATCTATCCAGTGCCCTGGAGTCTCTATCAGAGGGGGTAGGATTTTTGGCTGTAG
>NC_056735.1:1121397615-1121545115 GCF_019279795.1 Protopterus annectens
CGAGCTGAAGCTCCTCTGGAGCTGTTTCGGGGTCTTGTGACAGAGGAAAGGCCACCAATTGAAGTGACTTGTCAATTTTGTCGAAATCCAAAAACCGACGGCAGAATTCTCCGTGCAGTGCATCCAGTGACTCACTGTATTTCTTTACTTTTGCTCCGGCCTCTTTCAGCGTGGCTATTCTAGGAAAATGAGTGAATGACTTGTTCAAAATCTGCCTGGAGAATAAAGTCAGCTTGGATTTGAAGGCTTTCATGTTTGTGTACATGTCATGCACAAACTGCTCCTTCCCCTGCAGTTTCACGTTGAACTCATTCAAGTGTGAAAATACGTCCGTAGCAAACGCAAAGTCACACATCCAGCTCTTGTTGCTCAGCTCAGGAAATTCATCAGTCTTCCCCTGCTGCTCCAAAAATACGCCAATCTCCTCTTTGAGCTTCCACACTCGTTGAAACACTTTGCCCAAACTCAACCAGCGGACACGGGAGTGATAAAGCAGGTCCTGGTGATCCGCATCAGTTTCCTCCAGGAACGCAATGAACTGACAGTGCTGAAGTCCCCGTGCGCGTATGAAGTTGACGAGTTTCACCACAGGATTCACAACATGATTCAGCTGTAACACCGATTTACATAGAGAGTCCTGGTGGATGATGCAGTGGAGGAAAATGACATCCTGGTCAGGGTTTTCATCTTTCACTTTATTCTGGATTCTCCTCAGCAGGCCAACGTTTTTTCCCATTAAATTCGGAGATCCATCTGTGGTGACGTTAACAAGCTTACTCCAGGGAAGCTTCATGTTTTCAATGGCAGCAGACACCCGTTCAAACAAGTCCTCTCCCCGTGTTTGTCCTTTCAGAGACTCCATTGTCAAAAACTCCTCCGTTATTTCAAAAGTTTCGTTGATTCCTCAGATAAAAATGAGGAGCTGAGCAGTGTCTTTGACATCGTTGCTTTCATCCAGTGCTAAAGAATAAAAAGTGAATGACTTCACCTTTTTGTTTAATCTGCTGGTGATATCTTCATCTATTAGTTCCACACGGCGAGTCACTGTCCGCCGTGATAAACTGATTTTCTCAAATTTGTCTTTGGTCTCCGGGCACAAAATACCTGCTGTCTCTACCATACATTCTTTTAAAAACTCGCCCTCAGACAGTGGTTTGCTGGCCTTTGCTATTTTGAATGAAAGCATAAAACTGGCCTTGGTACTTGACTCTTGAATGGCAGTTTGACGGTGAAAAAAACTTTGCTGAGCTTTCAAATTAGCTGCCACCTTCTCAGCAGCAGCTTCCCGTTCTTTTGTTGAGAGCTTGCTAGCATAATTAGCGTGCTTTGTGGCAAAGTGACGGCTAATATTATACTCTTTAAAAACCGCCACAGTTTCTTGGCATATCAGGCAAACAGCAGATGATCGGTGTTCAGTGAAAAAATGTTTAGTTGTCCACTCCTTATTGAACACTCGACATTCTCTGTCCACTTTCCTTTTCTTGGGTCCGCTCATCTTCATAGAGGGGCGGTGGGTCAAAGGGTAAAGTGCAAACGTGGAGTAATAGGCCTACGCTTCACCTCAACAAAGCCAATATATCTAGAGTGCGCCATCTAGTGAGGAAACATCAGAATTGCAGGGGAAATAAAACATTAACAAGGTTAATTTATTAAATTTTTTCAAGTTTGGTGGGCCGAATCAAAACGTTTAACGGGCCGCATGTGGCCCCCGGGCCGTAGTTTGCCCATGCCTGTGCTAGAGTATGGAGAACTTGCCAAACGTGCATACTTCAATGATATTCTCTTATACCGAGTTTTGGATGCTGAATAATCACCTTGTTTTCAATGCATCCAAAACCAAAATCGTAATCTTTACCCCATCTAAAAACACCTCTATCAATAAAAATTAATTCTCCATAGTCAGTCAGAATAAGATTCCCATTGAAACTCTCTCCTATACAAAGCTTCTAGATGTTATCCTTGATGAACATTTAAAGTTTGATTTTCATATACAAACTAGTATTAAGAAAACACACCAAAAGTTCGGAATGCTGTAACATCACAGCCGTTATCTCACTCCCTCATACAAACATATACTCTCTATTTCCTACCTCACCCCCTCTCTCTTGTATGGAGCCCCTCTCCTCACCAACCCTCAATCCTCCCTGAACTCAAAACTGTCATCCTGCTACAATAGAATCTCTAAATTTGCTACCGGGACCAAATCCTCCTCCCACCACTGTGATGCACTCCACTCCTTGAACTGGTTGGAACTCCCCGACTATCTCTCTTACATTCAACTGTTAGCTGCTCACAAACTCATTTTTAGGCCCATTAACTGCCCTTCCCTCTCCTCCATACTCACCTTGCGTCATCCTGACAGAATACTCAGGTCCAGTAATCAGAACCTTCTCAAAGTGTACAAACCCTTATGTGTGCCAGGGTAATTTCTCCTATCTTTCTCCCTTGCTCATCTATGGAATTCACTACCCCGCACATTCTAATCACCTAAAACCACTCCGCCTTCAAGACCATGCCCCATTCCCATCTCTCTTCTCACTGGGACTGCTCATGGTCTCACCCCACCTGACTCCCTCTATTTCATTTCTGCTCCCCATCTTTTTTTTTCCTTTCTCAAAACTCATGCTACTGACTCCCTTCATTTCATTTCCACTCCCTCCGCCTTTTTTACTTTCTCATAACTCAACCTATTCACCTCTCACTGTTCTACTGTCCTCTACTTCTTTCTACTTTTCACCTCATGAAACTATGAGTACATATGTGCCTGCATTCCAAATTATACTTATGTACTCCAAAATACTTGTGTTTTAATTTCATTCAATGCTTTGTTACAACACCTTGGAAAGAGTGAGGATGCCTGAGGAGTGGAGAAAAAGTGTTTTGGTACAGATTTTTAAGAATAAGGGTGATGTGCAGAGCTCTAGTAACTACAGACCGATAAAATTGGTCAGTCATACCATGAAATTATGGGAAAGAGTAGTAGATGCTAGATTAAGAAGGGAGGTGATTATTAGTGAACAGCAGTATGGTTTCATGCCAGGAAAGAGCACTACAGATCCAATGTTTGCTCTGAGAGTGTTGATGGAGAAGTACAGAGAAGATCAGAAGGAGTTGCATTGTGTCTTTGTGGACTTAAGAGAAAACATATGACAGGGTGCCTAGAGAGGAGTTGTGGTATTGTATGAGGAAGTCGGGAGTAGCAGAAAAGTACATAACAGTGGTACAGGATATGTACAAGGGTAGTGTGACAGTGGTAAGATCTGCAGTGGGAGTGACGGATGCATTTAAGTTGGAGATGGGATTACATCAAGGATCAGCTCTGAGCCCTTTCTTATTTGCAGTGGTGATGGACAGGTTGACAGATGAGATCAGACAGGAGTCCCCATGGACTATGATGTTTGCAGATGACATTCTGATATGTAGTGAGAGTAGGGAACAGGTTGAGGAAACCCTTGAGAGGTGGAGATATGCTCTAGAGAGCAGAGGAATGAAGGTCATCAGGACTAAGACAGAACATATGTGTATGAATGAGAGGGAGGACAGAGGAATGGTGAGGATGCAGGGAGTAGAGTTGGTGAAGGTGGATGAATTTAAATACTTGGGATCAACAGTTCAGAGTAATGGTGAGTGTGGAAGAGAGGTGAAGAAGAGTGTACAGGCAGGGTAGAGAAGAGTGTAAGGAGTGATTTGTGACTGACGAGTACCAGTAAGAGTGAAAGGGTGGTCTACAAGAGGGTATTGAGACCAGCTATGTTATATTGGTTGGAGACAGGAGCACTGAAAATAAGGCAGGAGTCAGAGCTGGATGTGGTAGAGTTAAAGATGTAAAGATTTGCACTGGGTGTGATGAGGGTAAACAGGATTAGGAATAAGTATATTAGAGGGTCAGCCCAGGATGGACGGTTTGGAAACAAAGCCAGAGAGGCAAGATTGCGTTGGTTTGGACATGTGCTGAGGAGGGATGCTGGGTATATTGGGAAAAGGATGCTAAGGATGAAGCTACCAGGTAAGAGGAAAAGAGGAAGGTCTAAGATAAGGTTTATGGATGTGGTGAGAGAGGACATGTAGGTGGTTGGTGTGACACAGCAAGATGCAGAGGACAGAAAGAAATGGAAACAGATGATCCGCTGTGGCGACCCCCTAATGGGAACAGCCAAAAGAAAAAGAAGCTTTGTTACAACACCTTGCTCAAATGTTATTATTTTGTCTTATATGTTACTGTGTTTTAGTAGTTTTTGAAAATTGTATTGTACTTGTTAACTTTTTTGATATAGCTTTGTAATATTTGTATATGGAGCTTTTTCCCTCGGGCCTCCACTGAAAATGGGCTCATTTCCGGCCCAAATGACTTTCCCGGTTAACAAATTGCAAATAAATAGGGTGGGAGGATGGCACAATGGTTAAGGTGTTTACCTTGGAGACACAAGGTGCAGGGTTTGATTCTCACATGAGGTAATTGGCTAGGCTTAAAATGGCCAACAAAGGCAATAAGCCTAGTACTGATCTATGAACCCTTCTTTTCGGCTTTTCCCGGTTAGGGGTCCCCACAGCGGAACTCCGGTCCGCTAATAATTGGTAGTCGATTTTTATGGTGCCACATTGCCAGCCTGATGCCCAACCTTTAGCGAAGGCATGCCCATTCATGCAAATAAATAAATATTGCTGTTGGTACTGTGTGCCTTAGAGTTGACCATTCTCTGAATCAGAAGAGGCTCTACATCATGACATTGGGCTGTTTGGCACCTTACAGACGATTAGGAATAGGGACGAAAATGCTGAATCATGTCCTAAACATCTGTGAGAAAGATGGAAGTTTTGACAAGATTTATTTACATGTTCAGATCAGCAATGAATCTGCAATAGTCTTCTATCAGAAGTTTGGCTTTGAGATATAGATACACACACATACACACAAGAAAAAGTACAGTTTTGTACCTAACATAAATGTAGATGTTCGAGTGTTCACCCTGCTGCAGTCATCACACTTGGGTTGCGGTCCCGCAGTCGGCCGGATTTCCAAAGTCTTGGTCTGACGTCAGTTGCTGTCGCCTCATCCCTGAAGTCAGTGCACCAGGGGTACATATATTGCAACTGATGCCATTTTCTTCAGTTTTTCTTGCCCCAGATGTCAGGTGCCCCCAAAAAGGTGATCCAAATTAGTACCAAAAGGTGAGAACACTGTACAAACACAAAAACCCTTCAGCTATAAGCAAATACATCAGTAAGGCATAGCAAAGATTTAGCCAGTAGATCAGAGGGGTTGGAGGGAGGGTAACCTGGACTGCAGCAGGGTGAACACTCGAACATCTACATTTATGGTAGGTACAAAACTGTACTATGTTCATCGTGTTACCCTGCTGCAGTCATCACACTTGGGTTGAGTCCCAAAGCTAAGGTAGGGTGGAGGCATTATAGAGGGTTAGAGGAGGCAATGAGGCCCTGCAGAACTGCAGTGGCGAAGCCTGCCCTGGACTTAGAATAAAGAGGTAAGTGATAGTGTTTGATGAAGGTATGTACAGAACTCCAAGTTGCAGCTTCTAAAATTTCCTTGGTAGGAACCCCCCCTGAGAAAGGCTGTAGAGGTAGCTGTTGCCCTGGTAGAGTGGGATCTAATGGTAGGAGGAACTGGTTTCCCATGATGGGTATAGCAGAATCGTATGCAATGGCCTATCCATTTAGAAATGGTTTGCTTGGATATGGCCCTCCCTTGAGAAGCTGTAGCATAGGAAACAAAGAGCTGGTCAGTTTTTCTGAAAGCCTTAGTTTTATCCAAGTAGTATCGAAGCTGCCTGTGAATGTCCAAGGAATGCAGGAGTCTCTCACCTTTTTTCTGTGGATTGGGGAAGAAAGTGGGTAGATGGATGGTTTGATTTAAAGCTACACTGGAAACCACCTTAGGCATGAAGAAAGGATTAGTTCGTAGAGAAACTCTGTCTTGATGAAAAATGAGGAAAGGTTCCACTGTCGTAAGTGCCTGTAATTCTGAAACTCTCCTAGCAGAAGTTATTGCCAGGAGCAGGGCAGTCTTCCAAGATAGGAACTGTAGGTCTGCAGAAAAAGCTGGTTCAAAGGGAGGTAGCATTAGTTTTTCCAGAACAAAGTTGAGGTCCCATGTTGGTGTAGGAGCTCTTCTAGGTGGTCTAATGTTTTTTGCCCCTCTGAGGAACTGCCTTAGGAGTGGATTTGAAAATAAAGTTGGATTCGTGTTGTAGTGAGCTGAAATAGCTGAAGCATGGATTTTAATTGAGGAGAAGGAAAGTCCTTTATGCAACATCTCAGCTAAATACTGCAGAATGTGAGGCATATGAGGCTGAGTTGTGTCTTGGCCTTTAGCTTGGTTCCAAGCAGAAAACCTTTTCCATTTGTCCGAGTAAGCCTTCCTGGTGCTTGGCCTCCTGGCTTCTAGAATAACATCCAGTACTGCTTGTGAAAGAGGGGCTGGTTAGCTGCTTAATTGATTTGCCATGCAGCCAGGTTTAAGGTTTTGATCTGGCTGTGCAGAATCTGCTTGTCTTGCTGCATGAGCAAATGAGGTATTTGAGGCAATATCCATGGTGGGCTGTGAGCCATATTCTTCAATAGCGGGTACCAGTGCTGGCGTGGCCAATCTGGGGCTATGAGAATCAGTCGAGGTTTCTCCTTTTTGACCTTCAAAAGAACCTTTGTGAGAAGAGGTAATGGAGGAAAGGCATATGCTGTCAGGTTTTTCCAACTGAAGGATAGAGCGTCCACTTTCCAAGCTTGATGGTGGAATGTCCTTGTACAAAATTTTGTCAGCTGGTAGTTTTGTGGGCTGGCAAACAGGTCTATATTTGGTAGGCCCCATCTTTGAGTTATCATTGCAAATATTTGTGGGTCTAGCTTCCACTCGTGGGGATCTTTGATGTTTCTGCTTAGGTCGTCTGCCAATGTGTTTTTCTGTCCTGGCAGGAAGTGAGCTTGTAACTGGACTTGGTAGGCCAGAGCTGTGTTCCATAAGATTATTGCTTGCCTGCAAAGAGGGTAGGAATGTGTGTCCCCTTGTTTGTTTATGTACCACATTACTGTGGTGTTGTCCGTCTTTATTGCCAATTGTCCAGGCTGTAGTAGATCCTTGAAGGCTGTCTGAGCTTTCTGTACAGCTAGCATCTCTTTTTGGTTTATGTGCAATTTTCTTTGTTCTGCAGTCCATAGGCCTTGAATGCATTGCCCTGCCATGTGTGCCCCCCAGGCATAGTCTGAAGCATCTGTTGTGATAGTTTGCCTACCATAGAAATTCCTGTTGAAGGCAGGGAATGAGAGATATCACTGTGTCCAAGCTGTGGATGTGTTGAGACCATATGCCTTTTAGGTACCATTGTAATTTCCTCATATGCAGTTTTGCAAATGGTATTATCAGAATGCAAGATGCCATGAAGCCCAAAGCCTGAATAATTTTTCTTGCAGTTAATTGGGTCTTTGTTGCCATTGTCTTGAAATATTGAGTCAGTTGTAATTGCTTGTCTGGTGTAAGATAAGCCTTCTGGGCCGTTGTGTCCAAGCTGGCACCCAGGAATGTCATTTTTTGTGAGGGTACTAGTTTTGACTTCTTTTCGTTTACTGTGTACCCCAGACAATTTAGTAGATGCTTCACAAAAGCCAGATGTTGTAAAAGAATGTCTTTTCTTTCTGCTTGGATGAGGCAGTCGTCCAGGAATGGGTATATTTGAATTCCTCTTTGTCTGCAGTATGCAATTACTGGTGCCAGGCATTTTGTGAATGCTCTGGGCGCAGTAGATAAGCCAAAGGGCAGTGCAGAGAATTGATAATGGGTTGAACCTGCAATGAAACGGAGGTATCTTCTGCAACTTTGTCTGATAGGGACATGCAGGTATGCCTCCTTGAGGTCCAACGTGACCAGCCATGCTTCCTTGCCCAACATGGGAAGTAGCTGCTGTATTGTTAGCATCTTGAATTTGGGAACTTGTAAGTAAGTGTTTAGAATTGAAAGGTCCAGAATTGGTCTCCAAGCATTTTCTTTTCTGGGTACTAGGAAGAGTCTTGAGTAAAATCCTTGGCCTTGCTTTTGAGTTGGTACCCTTTGAATGGCTCTCATGGCCATGAGAGCTGTAATTTGTTTTTGAGCCTCTGCCCTTTGATTTTGTGGCAGGTTTGGCATTCCTCTTCTTATTGGCAAGGTGTGAAAGTGGAATTTGTATCCTCGTAAAATTATGTCTAGGACCCATTTGTCCTTTGTGACCATGTGCCAGTTGTCTGCAAATAGTGCTAGTTTTCCCCCTGGGGGGGCTGACAAAAGAGCTTTGTTTGGCCAGCTGAGGTGCAAGTCATTGAGTTTGCCTTCTGGTGGGTTGAGACCTGTCTTCTCCTCCCTTCTGGGTTGGAGTGCCCCACTGGCGAGGTTTATACTGAGCTTGTGGTTGTCCTCTGCCCCTTGGGCGCCTGTATTTACCCCTCTGAGGCCTGTCAGTGGCTGGAAAGGACCAATTTTTTGTTGGCCAGTTTCTGCTGAAGCGAGGGGGTTGTACCTGTAAGAAATCTTTGACTGTCTGCATTGATTTTGCCTTATCTTCCATTTTCTTTAAAACTTCTTCTGCTTTAACACCAAAAAGAACATCCTGCTGTAAGGGAGCATCTAGTAGTTTTGCTTTAACATGATCAGGCAGACTTTGTTCCTTTAACCAGTCATGCCTACGTATAACTGATCCAGTGACAGCTGCTCTGCAGGAGGCCTCTAAAGAATCAAACCCACATTGTAAGGTATGTTTGCCCACCTGCTCGGTGGCGTGCAACAAATCCTGTACTTCTTTCAATTCAGATTGTTGAGGGAGGGTGGTTATCTTTTGTTTTAACTGAGAGATCAGAAATTGCTGATACTTAAGCATATGAAATAGACATCATCCACAATGTCCAAAACAGGAGGGATGGCTAGAGGTCTGTGTTGGGGGGGTAAAAGAAACTCTCTGAGCCTTTTCTTGGAATCAGAGTAATCCTGACCTTCCCAGTGAAAATGTTCCCTCATAGTGTGTAAAGTTTCCCCAAAGAGTAATCTTCTGGAGGGGAAGCTGAGGGAATAGAGTCCTCAGCATCAGAATCTTCATAAGAGAGAAGGAATAGTCTTGGTCCTCAGAGGAATCCGAAGAAATAGACAGTTGTTCAGAGGAAGCAGATTCTTCCTCTTGTCTAGGCCTTTTGTCAGGAGGAGGCTGAGAACCCTTGATAAGAGAAATCAAATCTTCAGCCATCTTGAGCATCTGTTTCTTAGGCATAAGGCCTTGAACAGGAGACTGAAGTGAAACCTTTTTCGATTTGGAAGGAGTCTTCGATTTGGAAAACGTTTTGACTATAAGAGTCGTCGGTCTGAAAACGCCTTCAGAAGGCAATGGCGTTTCAGAAGTACCAACGTCCTTGGAAGGTAAATCGTCGGTAGGGCCTGAAGTAAAAGGCTGCGTCGGCCTAGTACATTCCGTCAAAATATCCGTAGCGGTCTCGGGTTCCTGAACTGCGGTAGTCAGAGGCTGCGTCGGAGCCTCACTGATAACCGGAGAACCGGAGACCGGATCAACCGAGGCCTCGGAATCGGGCTTAGGCCTGGGCTGTCGATCCTTATCCCTGCGTTTTTTGTGCACGCCGGTAGTCAGTAGCTCTGACGGCATGTTATAATTAAATTTTCTGCCAAAAAAGTGTCGTTCGAAATCAAATCGTCTTTTAATAGTACGTTTATTAAATCTAGCACAAAAAACGACAAGAAGTGACGTCGTGATCAGGGCCTAGGCAAGGTATGCAATAAGAATGAAAATCCTTATGAGGTATTTGCTTCCCACAAGAAATACAATTGTTAACTTTTTCTGACATCGGTCTGAGGCAAGAAAAGTTTCCCCAACGGGGTACTTAGCTTTATAGAAGACTTTGGTCTGAAATTCGAATTCGAAAATCTCAGGAGTCGGCTGACCGGCACTTGCGAACTGCTTCTGCTTCGGGCATCGCGCGGCAAGAAAGACTGAAGAAAATGGCGTCGGTTGCAATATATGTACCCCTGGCGCACTGATGTCAGGGATGAGGCGACAGCAACTGACGTCGGACCAAGACTTTGGAAATCCGGCCGACTGCGGGACCGTCTGATGACAGGATAACCCAAGTGTGATGACTGCAGCAGGGTAACACGATGAAAATTATATTGCGTTGGGACTGCGGTGTCAAATGTACTTGCAACTGCTTTCTTTTTAACATTTGTATGTATTGCATTATTTCACTTTGTATGCTTTTCCCTTCCTTTCTTATATTCCCTTCCACACCTTTTGCTACATACTGGATTTCTTTATCTAATTAGTTTTACATTTTGTAAATGTACAATTGGAAAGTTCTATTATTGCATTCACTGAGATTACCAGAGTAGCAATAACAGACGTGCATGCCTTCTGAATATCTGATCTAGTCTCTATAGAGTATATTTTATCTGTTGTGTTCAGATGAACTGCAAAACATAAAAAGTGAACAAGTACATAAATAAGTAAAGAAATAAAACTAATGATTTGGGTGGACCAATGACATACAACTACATACAGCATACTGTTCATGACTCATTTATCAAAAATGCACTACTTCTAAATAAGTAAGAAAGATGCATTGGAGTAAGCGCATGCATATCAAAGGCAGTATTGAAGTTCAGAGGGAAAGCACCCTGTGGAGGTGACAAATATGCTCTCTGCATTCAACTTGAAATGAAAAAAGTAACATAAAACTGAATGGCAGACAATGTAAAGGTATTTGTTTTAACTCTGAAGTGAAGGTAACACAAAGTGCACATCTCTGAATGATTACTGAAAGACTAATGTGTAAGGGCAGTTGCATATTTATTTATTTTTATTTATTTATTTAACATTTGTTAACCGGGAAAGTCCGACTAGGTTCCACAGATCCTGTTTTCAGCAGAGGCCCGGGGAGAAATGCTCCAGAATAACAATGACCCTCATTGCTTCTAACAGAAAGGAAGAGGTATTCAAGGAAATGCCAATGATTCCATTTGAATGCCAGCTGCAGACACTGGGACTTCTATGTAAATGAATGTGCCTGACTTTTTGAAAGAGACAATGGAAGAGCAGGTTTGACAAAAATTAATGGGTTGTCAGTTATGACATAAGTAGCCATGACCCATGGGTGTCCTATTTGTGCTGATGACTTCTGATACATATGACTTTAAAGGAAATAATGTTATCATCAAACGGAGTCATTTGAAAGAGAAAGCATGTGTTTTACTCAGGTTCTGATATAAAATACAAATACATAATTTCACTTGAGAAATGTGTGGGTATGTACTCAGACCATCATTCAGCATATGAACATGTTATATACATTAACAACTGTGTCTTTACAGGTTATGCGCACAGATAAGTTTCAAAAAAACAGTCTGTACTAACTGCTGAATTGTCATACAACAAAGGAAGGGAATACATGGCTTTCCCAACATGTGATATGCAGACTGGCTCAAATGCTCTATCCCTGTACTTGGTCCTCTGCAGACTGTTGAGGAGTAATCCAGGTCTGTCGTACTAATCATCCCAGGATCCTGCTCTAATGGACCACTTTCATATCTATTTATTTATTTATTGCATTTGTTTACTGGGAAAGTCCACTGGGACTAAATGAGCCCATTTTCAGTGGAGGCCAGGGGAGAAAAGCTCCACATTTATTACATACGAAGAAATGTTAACACACAAAAACAAAGTATGTCGAGAGGTAGTAGTACAATCAATAAAATAAGAACAACAGTGAGATTGTTTGCAATAATGGTATAGGCACAGAAGTAAAAATAGAATACATTCAAATAACACATAAGTATAATTGTAAATGCAGAATTTCTAGCAGAGGAGAGTTAGCTTCAGGGTGAGAGTAGAAGGAAACAGATGTGCTAAAGGAGGGAAAAGTCAACCCAGAGTGATAGTAGAAGGAGTAAGTATAGTAGAGAAGAGGAAAGGAAATACCAGTAATTAAATGAAGTCAGGTTTTGAGGTTGTTTGTTGGGGTGCAGGTGCATAGCCAGTGAGAGGATAGATGTAGTCTGAGGGATTTTTTAAAGGAAGCAGGATTACTGGTAGTCCTGAGTGAAGGAGGGAGATTATTCCATAACTTAGAGACAGTAAAATAATACAACATTTACCCGGTTGAGAGCTTGGGTTTGTCAACAGTCAGTAACATTTTATTTTCAGACCTGAGGTGTCAATTAGGATGCTACATGGTTAGTATGGAGGAGAGGGAAGGGCAGGTTGCTGGGTGGTAGATAAGTTTATGGGCTGTAGTTAGTTGTTGATAAGTGAGATAGTGAGGGGGGTCGAGCCAATTTAGTTGGTGCAGAGAGGAACAGTGCTGTGTGGAAAATTCTGCATTAGTAAGAAATTTAGCGACTTTATTGTAGCATGAGTCTAGTTTTGTTTTCAGGGAGGACTATAGATTGGTGAGGATGAGGGCGCCATATAAGAGGGTTGGAAGCAGGAAAGATGAGGCAAGTACCTTTTCAGCGAAGAGGCTAAGAAAATAGTTGTGCCTATAAAGGGATCCTAGCTTTTGATGTTTTTTTTTGATATTGCTGTAGATGTGAAGGACAAAAGTTGGTTTATCATCAATGATGACACCAAGCAATTTGGTACTTGAGACAACTTCAATGACAGTGTTGTTTTGGAAGCGAACAGAGAATAGTGACTTGTCAACAGGGCTAGATTTTGTGGGGGTAAATATTAAGAGTTTTGTTTTTTGGGGGTTAAGGGCGAGATGGTTCTGAGACATCCAGGTTTCAGTAGCAGTAAATGCCTCTTGGGAAAGCTGCTGTAGTGCAGTGACAGATTAAGAACAGGAGATAACAGTCGAGTCATCTGCATATTGGATAACAGTACTGTGGGTAAGAGTGGTGCGAAAGTTATTGACAAATATAGTGAATAAAAGGGGACCCAGTATTGAACCATGGGGTACACCTGTGTTTGTATTGATAAAAGGTGAAGAAGAGTGCTGCCATATAGTAGACTGTTGCCTATTGCTGAGATAGTTAGTAAACCACTGTAAGGTAGGGGGAAATAGGCCAAGGTTGGAGAGTTTAGTAAGCAGAAGGCAGTGGGAAACTATGTCGAAAGCTTTTGACAGATCAAGAAAGAGTGCAGAGACTAAGGAGCCAGCATCTCAGACTCTATTCACTGTATCCAAGAAGGCAATGAGGGCAGTGTTAGTGCTATGTCCTGGCCTAAAGCCATGTTGAGTGGAGAAGAGGATTTGGTGTTTTACGGAGATGGGGGAAAGAATGGTGATTGGCCAGAAGTTTGAGATGTTAGAGTTGTTGCCATCTTTATGAAGTGGGAGAACAAATGCTTTTTTCCAGATATCAGGTATGCATGATTCCTGAATGGACCTACTGAGGAGAATGCTGAAGGGGTATGCAATCGAGGAGGCTGACAGTTGTGAGTATTCTGAAGGTAAGTTATCTGGGGCGTTGGTACAGGGTTTTAGTTTATGAAGGAGTTTTTGGATGGTGGAGGTGGGTATAGGTGAGAGTGAGAAAGTAGGTAGTGGATCTCAAGAGGAATGTACTAATGGTGGTACTAGTGGATTTGTGTTGATGGGTGGGAAGATGGTAGTAAGTTTAGCGATGGTGTCAATAAAGTATGTGTTAAAGAGTGAGGCTAACTCAGAGGGTGTTTATTCTGGGTTTGGGCATGGATTATTGTTGGTTCCTGGATGGAGAAAGGAGTTGATTGCTCCCCAGAATTTCTTGGAGGTTTTGTTTATGTTGGTTTTGGATAGTTTGGAAGTATTCTGTTTTGTTTTGACAACTAAACGTTTGGCCTGATTGTAAAGTTGCTTATACTGCATGAGGTTGAAAAGAGTTTTGATTTTCTGCCAGGCTTTCTAGGCTTTTTCCCTAGAAGACATAATTTCCTTTGTGGATTTGGCAAGCCAGTTGGCATGTTTTGCCTTGATTCTTTTTAGCTGGAGAGGGGCAAGACTATTTAGGATCCTAAGAAATGTAGAATTAAAGAATTCTACAGCTTCATTGAGTGGGAGAAATTTTAGTGGACTCCAATTAGTATTTTGCAAGATGTCACTGAAGGTATTTCGGGAGAAGTGGGATAAATCGATATTGATATTGGTGCATGTCTGGTATAGATATGGGGTTACATATTATGAATACTGGAGAGTGGTCACTGATACTATCTAGGAGTGTGCCGGAGGAGGAGACTTTATCTGGGTTGGAAACCATGATCCAATCCAAGTTAGAACTTTTGTTATTTTTACTGTCTGATCTGGTTATATCAGAGATTAGCTGAGTATAAATGTGAAGGTTGATATTGGTAGAGGGGTTGTTATCGGCGATATCTAGCAGTTAATATTAATGTTGACTAGGATGATAGTTTCATTTTTTATGTTGTTGGTTGCCCAGGCAAGAATTTCTTCTAGAATAGGAGCATTATTGCCTGGGGGAACGGACATGACTATGAAACAAAGGCTTTTGCAATCAGTGAATTTTAGGAAGGTGACTAGTAGCTCTGCTGTGGGAAAGAGGGGAACAGGTTTAGAATATGGAATTACTGTGAAGGTGCTTGGATATAATAATGCGATGGCTCCACCTTTTTATGAAGTCTGTCATTTCTAAGGCAGGAATAGTTAGGGAGTAGAAATTCAGAAGCTAAAAAGCCAGGTTTCAGTGATGGTGGTAAAGTCAGGTTTATATTGACTCAGCCATGCGTGCAGTTGGGGAATTTTGTTTCTTATGCTTTGGATATTAATTGTGGCAAAATTTAGGGATTTTTTGGAGATAGGGGAATTATGAGAGGGAGGAGAAGGGCCAGGGTTATGATGTATGTCATCACACAGGACTAGATTAAAGAGAACAGGGAGAGAAGTAGGTAGGGTCTTTTTTGGGGTGTTGGAAATATTTGTGGACATAGTTGCAAGGAAGCCTATGTTGTGCAGACAGGATGACCAGTTTCTTTTGTAAAAATTAACTCAGCTGCATATAGACTAGAGCAGATTGTGGAGTAGCTGGGGAGGGTGTGAATGTGGGATGATAATGTAGAGGTGGGTGTGGGAGGTAAATAGACTGAGTGAAATGAGGATAGACTTAGAAGGAGAGAGAAGTAAACAGTAAATAAGAGAAGAAAGATGTGGAATATAAGAGGCTAATTGTCAAATGTGGAATATTAGAAGGACAGGACTCATATGGAGAAAAAAGTGAGGATGGGGAAGTATTGGTAGGAGTGTAGGAGTGTAGAGATAAAGTAGGAAGTATGGGAGAAAAAAAGATTAAGTAGGGATAACAGGAATACGGATGAGTGTAGTTGTAAGAGATGGGAGGTAGACGTAAAGGGAGGGTGTGAAGGTAGAAAGTGAGGTGAGTGGGAGTAGGAGGAGTAGCAGAAAGTAAGAGGTGGAATATATATTGGTAATGAAGTGGGTTACAGGTTATCTAGAAAATAAATAACATCATCCAAATACAAACCTTGTTTGGGACATACATTGGATACATTGGAGGAATAGGTATGTGTCTCAGAGAGCATCGCCTTCTTTGGAACAAGCTTCCCATCCATGTAGAGCAGAGTTTTTCCCTGATACTTGTCATGCATAATGTGGACCTCTGGATGGGAGGATAGTTGCAGGGATAGTTTATTACATCTGTTTGGAGGGCACTGGGGTGTAAACAAGTGCCTCTGCCATGTGAGAAGATTTAAGTCCTTGGTTGTACTAATGGGGGAGATATTGGTATTTGTGGAGAAACCAGAAGTCCAGGATGGTTGGTTCTGTAATGGTACAGCTAGCAATATGGAGATCATCCCCCTACCACCAAAGTATATAAGAACAGGAACAAAATGACATATGTAACAGACTCTCTTGGTAGCTCAGGGATGTGTCTGGTTAAAATTCTTTGGTGGTTGTGGATGATGACTATAATGGGATGATTTCTCTTTAGATCTTGATGATTTTTCCTTTGATAGTTAGCTTTGTTTAAAGCTAACTATCAAAGGAAAATCATCAAGATCTAAAGAGTAATCATCCCATTATAGTCATCACACTGTCCTCAGCCCAAACAAAATCTGCAATGACCTCATGTGCAAAGCTCTATAATGAGAAGTAAAGAAGTAACCACAGCCCCTCCATAACCGACAGCATCTTTCTGACACACACATCTGAGCTGGGCTGATTTTAGAATGGGTGCAGTTGAAAGCAGAGGGCATTATCAGCTTTATCCTAACAGTTTGATTTCAGTGTTTGTGTTTATTTCTGGAGAGCACAGCTGTCACAATGCAATTATTAATATGGTTGTATATGTTCTCTGTGAACAATTCTGCATAGTCATTAATGTGGGCAGGGATTGGAGGGACTTGAAAATTTGGCAGGTTATCACTTAATGGTAGGAAATTCTTCTTAGAATATGTGTAACATATTACAGGGTGAACTGTGGTCCCAGGTTTTATTTTTATTTTAAATCAGATAGCTTTATGCTCCAGCCTTAGAATAGAGGACATTACGCTTGGGCCACAGCATTATCCCACATTAGTGGGGACCATATCCGGCATGTTCATACCCCTAGTAGGCATATGGACTATCTGTTACAGGGTGTTTGAACTGGCAAAGTCCAGGAGGCCTGGACATTTGGGGTCATGTATGACTCCCACTTTATAGTGGGGTAGTTAACGTTGCCTATGAGTGTGGTATTTTGTTGAATGGTGACTGACTTCAGTATAAAGATGTGCTATGGGATTTCATGGTCATATACAGGGATCTAAAGCTGGCAAGAATATGGGATCTGGAGAAGCTCAAAATCATCATCTTGTTTGAACAACATTGAGGCATGATTGTTTTTGACATATATTGAGCACTTTCATAACTGGTTCCTGCTTGTGTGGGAGCTTGTCTAGATGTGTGAAAAGCATTGTAGCCCTGCACTGCCAAGGTATTCTCTGTGGTTTTAAACCATGTCATGATAAGTACACAAATATCTACATTGTCTAAGGTAATTACAACTTGGAGGGAACGGAGTTTCTTGTTTAGACTCCTGCCATTTAGCAGTAACATTGTCAGATTTTCTAGAATTGATTTTGATACACTGGAAGGTTTGTCAGTTTCTCACTGCATAAAAATGGTCCGTAGGAAAGGATGTTTTAGCCAATATTCCCAGGCCTAAAAGAGACATGTGCAGATCATTCCTGGCAAAGCAGCATGGTCTGTTGACCATATTATCCTTTGCAGAAAAATATTGACCCCCTTGGAGTGACACCAGTAACTAAGCCAGTTATTACAATCAATCAAACATCTATTGTTTGTACTGTGGCATTAACTTTGCAGAAGGTACAATGATGATCAATGCTAGGCTCATATTGGCCAAGGACACATACTCTGAGAGATCTATCTCTCTCATCATGTAGTCTAGATAGTTATGTCTCAAGTCATTTACAAATACATGGATTATGACAGTCTTACAGATGTTGTCTTTAGCAGACTGCTAAGAGGTGTCCTGTATCTGGCATATAAGGCACCCGCTGACCTGGAACTGATGGACTTAATGCACATCAGCAAGTCAAATGTCATCAGAAATACTTGGTCCAGGGATCTAAAACTCTTATGTAACATAAACAGAACAGTTTGCATCTCAAAGAGGATACTACTGCTGCTGTGGGAACAGGCTTGTCAATCATATAAAACAAAGCTCAGATCTGTCCATATTCAAGCAGAACATGGATGTTATAGATGGTAATAAGAAGTTATGTACCTACCATAACGTTCCATGTTAGTTGTCTTCTCTCGCCTTCTTTCTTGCTTGATGGGTTCGGAGCCGATCCCTCGGCTCCGACTCGGCACTTGCTAAGCTCGAGAGTCACTTTTACCAGCTCGAGGCAGCCCCATATCCCATGATGCAAGGCGGTAAGTACCCAGATCTCGTTTGCTGACAAAGGGCAATAGCACCAAGCATAAAATACTTCCCAAAGGAAGAAAGAAAACTTACAGATGGAAGAAGGACCAGGTCTGAATGGTCTTCAGCATAACAGTTTCTTATAACAAGGTCTGTCCAGGCCAGGGGAAGGAGGGAGGGTCAAGAAAGAAGGCGAGAAGACAACTAACATGGAACGTTATGTTAGGTACATAACTTCTTAATGTTACGTTGTCAATCTCGCCTTCATTCTTGCTTGATGGGACCGTCCTAGCACCTCTATCCTGGGTGGCTCAATGGAACAAACTCTTGAGGACTGTAGAGCCAAAACTGGCTCTGTCCCTGGAGGCCAAGTCCAATTTGTAATGGGAAACAAAAGTGTGAGGAGTGGCCCAAGTGGCCGCTGCACAAATAGTGTCCAAAGGAAGTCTAGCCTGAAAAGCTGTAGAAGTAGCTAAGCTCCTAGTTGAATGTGCTTTAGGTTTCGAGCACAGCTGTTTTCCCCTGAGCGTATAAATTTCAGAGATGACCGAAGAAAGCCATCTGGACAAGGTCACTTTAGAAACAGGAAGGCCTTTTTTATTATCCGCATAGGAAACAAAAAGTTGATCAGATTTTCTAAATTTTTTTGTTCTGTCCAAATAATATCTAAGTTGACGGTGGACATCAAGATAATGTAGCTTTTGTTCAGCTCTATCTGAATAGTTAGGAAAAATACAGGAGATCAATGGATTGATTCAGATTGTTCTTTGAAGCGACCTTAGGTAAAAAGGATGGATTAGTTCTCAAAGATACTCTGTCTTTGTGAAAAACCAAATAGGGGGGTCGAACCGAAAGAGCATGAAGTTCAGACACCCTCCTGGCAGATGTAATAGCCACTAGGAATAAAGTTTTCCAAGAAAGATATTTCAGGGAACAAGAAACAGCTGGCTCGAAGGGGAAGAATCAAGGATGTCAGCACTAAATTTAGATCCCACTGAGGAGGAGGATTCCTGATTGGAGGCATTAGTAGGAAAATTCCTTTCAAGAAGGCCCTGCAGAGCCTATGGGACATAATATTATGATCTGCTATCCCGACATGAAAATTAGAAATAGCAGCCAATTGAACTCTGACTGTGGAAGAAGAGGAGCCTGCATGAAAAATCTCTGCTAAGAAGTCCAGGACTGCCTGAACAGGGGCAGTAAAAGGATCAATATTTTGGGCCTTAGCCCAATAAGAGAAACGTTTCCATTTGCTTGTATAAATCCTCCTGGTAGAGGATTTTAGCAAAGCTACTATGATGTCTCTAACTGGGTTAGAGATCAACGGAAGCCTGGCTAAGGAAGGAAGTGGAGCAACCATGCTGTGAGGTTGAGAGAAGGGATTGACCGGTGCAGCTGACCCGATTGGTGAATCAGAAGGTCTGGCACTGGGTCCAGATGCCACGGCTGCACCAAAAGGTGATGATGGAGGAACGTGAACCAAACTTGTCGAGGCCAGTAAGGGGCAATGAGAATCAATTTGGCTCTCAAAACGGTAGCTTTCTGGATCACCTGAGGGATCAGAGGAAATGGAGGGAAGGCATAAAGAAGTCCCTGGGGCCAATCCTGGGTCAGAGCGTCTCTGGGGGGATGGCCTGATAGAGGGAAGAGGCTGAAGAAGTCTGGACATTTGCTGTTTTGGGGAGTAGAAAAAGATCGCAACATGGACGACCCCATTCCAGAAAAATCTCTTCCGCTATAGATTGCTTGAGAGACCACTCGTGAGGCATGAGGATAGCTCTGCTCAATCTGTCCGCTATAATGTTGGTTTTCCCAGGGATATGCGTTGCTACCAGAAACCGATGAGAGGAGATCGCCCATTGCCATAGTCTGAGCGCTTCTCGACACAAGGGGTAGGACTTGGTTCCGCCCTGTTTGTTGATATACCAAACTACAGACATGTTGTCTGTGTGGACTGCAATTGTCCCTACGGGAAGAAAGTCGTTGAGGGCTTGCAACGTTAAAAGCACTGCTCTCATCTCCAGGACATTTATGTGCAGATGGTACTCGAACGGCTGCCACGCCCCATGAACCATCCTGCCCTGATAATGACCCCCACCCGATCAGGGAGGCATCCGTGGTGACAGTGGCTATCGGGGATGGGGTACAAAGTACCTGCCTTGGTGAACCTGAGACGATGTGATCCACCAAGCAAGATGCTCTTTGCATGTCTGTGTCACCAGAATCTGGTGACGCATTGGAAGTTGCTGGTATGACCACTGTGTGAACAGCATCCACTGAAGAAGGCGCATGTAGAATTGAGCCAGGGAAGAAGAGTAATGGCCGCAGCCATGAGACCTAATACCTTTAGAACCATTCTGGCCTGTATTTTCTTGCTGGCCAGAATGATCCTGACATGAGTCTGAATGTCTGAAACTCTTTGTTCTGTAAGGGTAGCTGACATCCGAACAGTGTTTAAGTTTGCGCCTATGAAGGTAATAGACTGGCAGGGCGATAAGGATGACTTTTCGAAGTTGATTGAGATGCCCAAATGAGAACAAAGGTCTATTGTGTAATCCCTGGCTTGTATAAGCTGATGCCTGGTGGTGGCTGACAGGAGCCAGTCGTCGAGATACGGAAACACCTGGAATCCTTGACGTCTCAGGTGAGCCGTGACCACTGCCATGCATTTGGTGAACACTCTGGGGGCTGTAGTGAGACCAAAGGGCAGGGCTCTGAACTGGAAATGACTGGACCCCAGCCGGCGGAGAAATCTCCTGGAGCGTCTGTGAATTTTGATGTGATAGTACGCATCCTGAAGATCTATTGAGCACATCCAGTTGTCCTTCTGTAAGAAGGGCAGAATTGACTGAAGAGTGACCATTCGAATCTTGTCTTCCTGACAGACTTGTTGAGTCTGCTGAGATCCAATATTGGTCTCCAGTCTCCGTCTTTTGGGGACCAAAAGAACCTTGAGTAGATTCCGGCTCTGAATGGTCTATTGTAACTGGCTGAATGGCTCTTTTGCAGTAGTTTTGCGATTTCTGACTCTGCAATCTCCCTTAGACCGGGTGGTACATCTGGAAGGGAACTTGAGGGAAGGGACTTTCCTCGAAAGGAATTATGTAACCCTTGGATATGATCGACTGTACCCATCTGTCTTGAGTGAGGGAATGCCAGGCTTCTGGGTACAGTGATAATCTTCCCGACTGCCTCCAAGGAGGGACAGCCGGGCAACACCTCAGGGATGCTGAAAGGGCTTGTCAGAGAGAGGCTCCCTGTTTCCCTGGTTCTTGGACCCCCTCTGCCTCTAGAGCGGCGTCTGTTGTTGTTACCCCTCTGCCTCTAGGGGTAAACTGACCACGTGAATCCGGCGTGACTCCTTGGGATTTACGGAACCACATCTTCCCGCCCTTCTGTCCTTTGGGATAAGGTCTAGAAGGGGTGGAAAACGGACTCCAACAGCAGAAAGAGTCTTGCCGTCCTGCTCGCACCTGGTCAAGGTTTCCTTCACCTGAGGGCCAAACAAAGCTGACCCATCAAAGGGAGAATTTGTGAAGGACGCCTTAAAGGGATCCACAAAATCACATAGCCGCATCCAGGCTTGGCGTCTAAGAGCCACACCTGTACCTGCGGCTCTACTCGCTCCATCCGCAGCATAAGATATTAGCCGCATGGAGGAGTTTGCAATGGAATTGAGGGTTCCTAGCTGCGAAGCAATTTTTTCTTGAGCCCCTGCAGCTGTAGGATCCTGAACTACTTCTCCCAGCTCCTTCAGGATATCTCTCTGGAGTCTGGTGAAGTGACATAGGTAATTCAGCGAACGCATAGCAAAGGTCGCTGAGGAAAACATCCGCCACCGTACCTATCCATGGTCCTAGAGTCCTTATTAGGAGGATGGACGGGCACGGAAGGATCTGCAAGTTCCTTTTGGTGGCCGCAGCCACCACCATGGCATCAGCGGGGACACCCTTAGTAAGGAATTGTTTGTCACTCGGGGCAGTGATAAATTTTGAAGGCCTCCTAGGGACTGGCTCTACAGAGTCAGGAGCTGCCCACGCCTTCGTGCAATAACCTGCATAAGGGGTCGAAGGCGGAGACACCCAGGAGGTGGAGGGCCGAGATCCAAACGCCTCTAGGTATACTGACTCATCCTCAGAGGGATTGTTGGTGGGCCAGTTTCCCTCTGTTTCAGAAGTTCCAGGATGTCTGAGAAGGAGACATCCTCAGAGGGGATCTAGGGATCCCTCTGACTCATCAAAGTCAGTATCCAGTGACAGACTCGGGAGTCTACATGCTTCCTCTTACAAGTCCTCTTCCTAGGAGGATCTCCCGAAACATCAGGAGAATCCTCGGAAGAGGGGAAATTCCCAATGGGGAAACCTGAGGCGGAGGATCTCTGGGTCCTGTAGCAAGAGAAGTGGCAGAGATGTCAACAGGTACTATAGAGGGAGGAGCTACGGGAACAGACTGCTGACTGATACCAGTGGCCAGTACACTCCATCACCTCGAATGCTCCCTCCCAGGCAGGTCCGAGAGAACCCGCTCCAAGAGCTAGGAACTCCAGGGACCACCGAAGGGAAGTCTCCGAGGCAGATGTCGGAGCCGAGCTCACCAAGGCCGAGGCTCCAAGGGGAAGAGCGGGTTCGGACAAGGGTCCGATGCCACTCACCCCCTCGGAGGAGACCATGGAAGCCCGACCACCGAATCCCTCTAAGGAAGGTCTCAAGAGGAGATAAGAGTAGAGGCTGAAGGAACAGAAGGGGTATCCATCCTCCAGCCGTAGCAGTAACCATTCCGAAGACTCCAACTCCAAGCTCTGGGGTAGAGTTGAAGGAGGAACTGTAACGGGGTGTGGACCAACAGTCATCTGTTGAGACGGACTGTGTAACATTTGGGCCAGTACCTGTGACTTAAGTAATCTACTGACCACTCTCTAGGTCATGATCTGACAACCTGGATGACCTTGAAGATCGGCTCCGATGGCTCCGTTCCGATAGAAGAGGTGAAGCCGGAGCCGAAAGTATCGGCTCCAAGGAAGGAGACCTCGACCTCTTCCTGGAATGAGCCATCGGAGCCGATACCATAGATCCTGTCGGAGCCGACCTCTCGGAGCCGACAGGACGCCTCGATGTATCGGCTCCAGCCGGAGCCGATACAGACACCAAAGTAACGGTGTCGGAGCCGATCGGAGCCGACACCGATGCCTGTGCCACATGGGTGTCGGAACCGATCGGAGCCGACACCGAAGTGATCGATACAGATTCGGCACCGATAGCCATCGGTGCCGAAGGCTTTGTTAAGCCAGAATCGGCTCCAGCCGGAGCCGATCTCGACTCGGAGCGAGTCGGAGCCGAGGCCGCAGGCTTAGACACAGAAGCCTGGGCCTTGGAAGATTTAACTGATTTTGACGGAGCCGACTTAGCCGGAGAGCCCTCCGGCTTAAGAAGGCCCCTAAGAATCAGTTTATTACGCCTTTCCTGCAGGACTCTCTGGCTGAAGGAATGACAAATAGCACAGGAGTCCTGCAGGTGAAGAGGCCCCAGGCAATACAGGCAAGAAGTGTGACCGTCTGTCAGAGACATCTTCTGACAGCACGAGTCACACTTCTTAAAACCTGAGACTCTCTCCTTTGACATGGTGCTTAAACACACACACACACCAGTCAAACAACTTAAATTAAAGAAAATACCAAAAGGTATTCCTAAAAATAAACACACACACACCCTAACAGGGAGGGGATGGGATGGGTAAAATTTGACTAAAAAAATATTAAGGGAGACAGGGATTTCTGTCAGGAAAACTAAATAATTAACTTATAACTAATAATAATAAGTTTTTTAACAAAAAGGGGCTTGAATATTAGTAAATTGAATCACTTACCAGGAGCTGGTAAAAGGAGGACCTCATGTTTAAGCGGCAAACGAGATCGGGGTACTTACCGCCTTGCATCATGGGATATGGGGCTGCCTCGAGCTGGTAAAAGTGACTCTCGAGCTTAGCAAGTGCCGAGTCGGAGCCGAGGGATCGGCTCCGAACCCATCAAGCAAGAATGAAGGCGAGATTGACAACTTAACATTATACAATTTACACCTAGTTGGCACCCTCTAATAATCATGATCAGAAGCTGCTCCTTAATGCTTTATCCCACTGCATAAGGATGTCCGTCCCTCCCAGAGAGATTTGTTTAACCAAAGAATCACAAACCAAAAAATGAGAGTACTGTTCATTCAGCATAAGTAATCAATGTAGAGAAAGTTATGCATTATGAAGGCATCAAGCAACATCCAACACAAATAATTCTACTTGCACTCTAAGCAGTACTAATGTCTAGTTATGAGTCTATAAATATGCTGAAAAATATGTATATGAAGCCAAATATTTTATACAGTGATAAAAATACAAGGTTGTCAGAGTGAAACACAGGACTACGGCATGAAGTCTGTTTGCAGCTCACTGCACTAATACACAAATTAACTCTATACCAAAATCAGCTAGTTTTAACACAGAGTGCTCCTCATGAAACAGTAATCTTGAATCAGCATCAGTAATGCAGTTGTATAGCATTTCAAAGACTACATAAGGGAACTGAGCCCCATGATTCAGCAGTACATTTTAAAACATAATAAATAATTGGCCATCATCATCTTTCACACTGCAGTTTGCAAATGAAGTCGCAGTCCTGTGAATCTTATAGAATGCAACTCATTTTTTTAAAGCAGTACTACTCAGAGTCATCCTTAACCTACCACTGCAGCAAATGAAATAGCAAATAAATCAACCGTGTATAAATCTCACACTCTAATAAATACTAAGCTTCAGTGGAATAAAAATACCCAGCAACACCACTGGTCTAATCACACTAACAATTCCTGTAAAATAACTGAGAAGTGGAAGGCATGCATAATTGTAGAGTGGGCATTTCCTTGGCAAAAAAGAGAACAGGAGGGTGTGTTCAACTGAAATCTGCAGTCTGAAAGGTGGGTGACTTGGAGGATAAAGCAAGCGCAAGATTAAAGTTTTACTGACGGTGGCCAGCAGTACTGATAGCCACTCAATCAGAATCTCTAAAAATAGAGAAAATAACTGTTTCCTTGTGTGGTAATGTTAATTTTGAGTCGTGGGGTAATTAGATAAGGGGGAAATAGATTGTGGAGCAGAAATAATATACTATTTCCCACAGATGTCCTTTAAAGTCTCCAAACTCATTACCTCTTTCTTCCCCATTGCACCTCCGACATTTGTTTTCTACCTGAGGAAAAATTCTCTGGAGTCTACACGGAGTATAAAATATCTATTTAAACATTTCCAAGCAAAAATCCTAAATATTCTAGATTTTTTTGCATATTTGGGAGACAAACATATATCCCCTCATCTTTTCTTTGTGAATTACTTATCCAATCTCTCTTCCCGATCCTTTCTAACCTCCTCTGATTGAGTCTTATAGTTATCATGCAATATTTGATATGCTCTACTAATTATTCCTTTTTTAACAACAGCTTATGTTCTAGATTCTACCAAAAACTCTACCAGTGCTGGTCTTTTGTTTAGTACCCCCTATTTCTTTCTCTTTGCCTATACTCTGATATCAATCCTTGATAGGGAATGTAATCTCTAACCTGCAGTCCAAATACATTCTTGGCATCTCCCATTCTATTACCTTTCCCTCTCTAGTTATTTGCTCCCAATACTTTGGTTCCTTCACCAGTTTCATCCAATAGATTCCAGCCCTCTCTTGCCTATTTTCTGTATCCCTAATTGCAGGCAACCATATCAGCAGAATCTCCTTTCTCTATTCCCATGTTGGCTTAGTTTTTAGAATATTTTCTGCTACTTTATGAGTATATCGTGTATGATTATTTTTATTCTCCTTAAAGGTCTGCATCTAAAATCCCAGTCTCCCCCCATCCCCCATTTCATCATCATCCCTTTCCACTTTGAATTTTAGGTTTCTGCTTGTGCTATGTATAGGAGCCTTCACTGTGTAGCTCTGAAATACCCCTTCAAATCAGGTAATCCCAATCTGCCTTGTCCTGTTGGAAGAATCACCTCATCCCATTTGACTACTTCCATCTTCCCCTCCAAGATAAAACCCTTCAGCCCTTTATTAATTGTTACCCACATATTCTCCTCTGTTTGATAAAAATATGCCTGACCTGTGTATAAGACTAAAGGGACTAAAAACATTATAGCTGTTTGTATTTTATTATCCATATCCATGACAGAGCTTCCAATTTCTCAGTGTTCATATTATCTTTTGTTTAGTCTCTTCCACGTATCGTTAGCTGCCACACCGGAATCAGTTTTAATTCATACTCCTAAATACTTCATTTTATCATGTCCCCATAAATATAGATATTGCTGAAACAATTTGTATGTGGGTACATAATTTACCACTACTGCCTTTGTTTTACCTTCATTAATTTTGTTTCCTTTAAAGATCTGAAACTGTCTCAAAATGTTCCACAACACTGTAATGCCCTTTTCTGGTTTTATCAGGTACAAATATCATCATCTGCAAACAAAGCCAGCTTTTCTTGACTACCATACCAATTATATCCGTGAATGTCTGAGTTCCTTATATTCTTTGACAATGGTTCTAAATACAATGCAAACAACAAAGGGGAAACAGGACACCTCTGCCTGGTTCCTCTGCTAAAGTAGAAGTTATCAGGGAGAATTCCCACCCACTTTAATTTTTGCCTCTGATCTCACAAGTACCCTCTTAATCAAACCTAATATTTTATCAGGGAAAATGCTTCCACTGCCCTGCTCATAAAGTCTCAGGTTACTCTGTCAAATGCTTTCTCTGCATCGAGACCATCAACAACAGTGGTATTTTCTTACATTCTGCTTCCCTCTGGATCACCAGTGTTCTGTTAGTCTTGTAAAATGTTTGCCTCCCCTCTATAAAACCGCAATGATCCATATCTATCAATTTTGGCATCACCTGTGCCATTCTTTTAGCCATTATAGGCATAAACACTTTATAATTATTATTTAGTGTTGAAATGGGCCAGTATTAAGCCGGATCTGATGGATATTTACCCTATTTAGGTATTACACCTACCACTGCTTTCTTCCAGGAAGTTGGTACTTCTTCTCATCTTAAAATACTGCTAAACAAAACATTTCAGATCTTTATCAGTTTTTTTTCCCTCCTAGCCTAGAAACTTCCACATGAATACCATTTATTCCTGATGACTTTCCTGTACATTGGTTATACATCACCATTTTATCTTATCTCCTCCTATCCTGTTAGTAATTCAGCCTCATCTACCTCTAATCTTGGCATATTTAATTCTTCCATAAACATTTCCATTTGTACCTTTTCTTGATTTCTATATTTCTCTGCTTCATTCAGACTTTCAGAGAAATTTCAAAATATTTCTAATACTTCTACACGATCTCTTGTTACTGTCTTGTTATAGGCTCCCTAAGCTTTCTGATAGCTCTTTCTACTTTCTGTTCCTTGAGTCGTTGTGCTAAATGTTTTTGTGCTCTACAGTTATTGTAAAAAAAAAAAAACAGTTGCTTAAACAGCAATCTTTCCAAACTCATGCATATTACTGAGATAATCCTTTATTTTCTGTTTAGCATTCTCCAGTTGCTCCTCTTCTTGTTTTGTAAGATTCCCCCTATTTTGCAGTACTTTAACATTTGTCAGTCCTTCTAAATAATTCTTGTTACTTCTTAACCATCTCTTCTTTCTTTATATCCACCCCGTTTTTATACTCCACTTTAATTTTATCCAATTTCCTAGCTATATTTTCAAAATAAATTTGTATCTTCTGTAATAGCTCCTGAATATTTCCACTAACCATGCATTAAATTCCTCTCTTTAAAAACAGGTAGGTGGGAAAGCAACAGCGGCTAATTTTTATTTTATTACCATGTGTTTTATTTTAGTTATTATTGGCGCAAGATCTAATATAGTTATTGGGTGCATACCAAGACCTTCAATTAAATGCACATGTTCCTGTGAAATGTAAATTCTGTCTAGCCCAGCCCAGTTTTTGTATCTTGGGGAATAATACATAAATTCACTTTGAAATCCTAGTACTGAATTCACATCTTCCATGTCAAATATTTTTTCATAAATGTCTTCAAAAATTTACCCTCCTTTGTTATATTTTCCCTTCTGGTCCCCCCAGACACATCTTCACAATTGCAAATCAAATTCCAGTCTCCACTTACAAGTAATATTCCTTGATGAACGCTGATTATTTCTCTCAGAATTTTCATAAGCTCCGTTATAGCAGTTTTAAATAGAATATAAATACATGCCAGTATAATTCTCCCCCCTTGCTAGTAGCCCCTTAGTAGTACAAATCTACCATTATTATCTTTTTTATCCTCTTCTATCACTAATGGAGCTCCTCTTGCAATTAATATAAGTATGCCTCTTTTCTTTGTCCCAGGTATTCCACTGAATAACCATCCTGAAAACTTTTCTTTATCAAATTCAAATGTTTAGTTCTTTCCACATGTGTCTCTCTTGTAGCATAACTATTTGCACTCTACATTTTTAATGTAGTTCACTACTCTTTCATTTTGTATCTATCTGTGAGAAAATTGACATTTAAAGGCATTACTGAAAGCATCATTGTATTAAAAGTTATTATTCCCACCTTTTATGTATAACATCTTTTTTTGTTAAATGTCTACTTCCAGCTGTTATGTTACATGCATATGCCGTTTGGTAGGCTGATCTTTTATACAGTTGTTTCTTGTCATTTCCATTTCAGCCTATGTCACATCTTACAAAACTTTTTTGTTTTACTGAAAGCCCTCATAAAAAAACACAATACCTCTAAAACCTATTAACTTAATAACAACACATAAAATTATGTACACCTTCAAATACTGAAGTTTTGCCCTCATAATAGGAGCAAATGTTCCAGACTGACAGCCATACTCACATACCTAACTTAACCTAAAAGAAAGGTTAGCCATACTAACATGCATAGTGTGGCCTGTGCAACTAAGTGCTGTCTGGTTTTGTCTTATCTTTATAGCCCTCCCAGCTGGGAAAACACATGAATGCTTTCACAAAACATTTTTTTAGCGGTTTCTCTTTATCAGATTGTCTCCTGCAGTTATGAGGACTAGATACAGAACTGGTACTAAGCATACATTTATTTGCTAGACAAAAAACTTTTAATATTCAATATTCTTTTTCATTTACTTGCTTTCTCTTAAAATGTGTTACTAGATCAAGCTAAGGGCCTTAATCCAGTCATTCCCCTATGCAATAATGAGAAAAAGCACACAAAGTTGTCTTTTGTAATGCTCTTTTAACCAGACTTTTCTTTCTTTTTTTCTTTTTTACAATATAGTGCCCACATTTCTTAAAAATGAGCAAGGAGGAAGAGAGAGAGGGGAGACAGAAAAAAGAAAACAAAATGAGCACATGTTTACATTAGTATCCTCACTGTACTTAAGAATAACTGAGAAAACTTTACTTTATAGCATGCAAAGAAAATTGTGCACTATAAAAAGAGTATCATTAATAAAAAAATGTTTTACTTACAGTTAACTGTCTCCCTCCTCTTTCCCTCTCCTAAGTGTTTTTTTCTGAACATTAATGACATGAAATAGGGCATATGCTTTAGAGTCCCAAGTTTAACAAAGTCCAAAAAGTCAAAAAATTCCAGATTTTCTTGTTCTGTCATGTTTTACAAATATAATTATTGCTTTGTAATCCCATATTAGTCAATAATCAAGTTACTGGCTTTATTCCTGTTCATGTCCATCTCCCAAATCCTGCCTCTGCTCCATTTCCAATGAACTCTTGATTCTTCTTCTCGACTCTTGTGCTTTTTTCTTCTCTTAAGTGTTTTTCTGTTGAAATATTGGAAATGAAATACTTTCAATGGCACAGTTTCTCTGTAGTCTTTATTACCAGAAGAACAAGAAGCAGAATATCCTTCTGTTTAATGGCTCACTTTTTGTTGAACAAACATTTGTATTTCCTCATTAGCATGTACTTCATCAAAACATGATTTTGTCCCTCCAGGAAAGAATATTTTGAAGAAAGTTAGGTACAGCAGTTTGAATCTCACAGCAGCTTCTCGACATTCCCTGAATAGAAATAAATTTACTCCTCTTCTGTCTGGTGTAAAATGAGTACTCATTCTCCACAAACACTCCCACTTTTTGTATTTTATCATTCAGCTGCACTTTTGTCAGAATTAACTCCCTCTGCTGGCAGGATTGCATCTTTACCATTAAAGTTCTAGGTTGCTTTCTCATAGCCAAGTTTGAAGCATTACCACTATGTGCCCTTTCAATTAACAACTTCTGCTGAGGAATACCAGCCCAGTTGCTTATTTATGCTTTCATAAAATTAATACAGTCTGTTCTTTCCAGCTTATACGAAAACCAACACAGCAGACCAAATTATGGAAAAATGGCAACAGGAACCAGATCCAAAGTTTTATTGCACTTAGCGCCTCGGCCAATCCAGCCTTCAAAGAGTACATTTTTACATAAGAACATTCCCCTATATATATATATATATATATATATATATATATATATATATATATATATATATATACCCTTTGACATCCAATTAATCAGTGAAACAGTCAATAAAACAGTTATATCAATTAATTAATGCAATTTAAAGCAAACATTTCCAATTTATTTCTCTGTTCAACCCCCTTGGAGTAAAAGTATCAAATTTTAAAATAAACACAGTTTCCTTATATAATCATACATTTCCTTCCAGCTTCTCCGGTACAGCAGAAAATGTGAGGTTTTCACTATGTGCTATGTCCTCTAATTCTATTATTTTTTGAAAGATCTCTTCTTGAGCAATTTCCTTTTCTTCATTTCAACCTCTGATTTTTGCAATTTTATCACCGCATCTGACTATCTGTTTAAACTTTCTTCTGTTTTTCTAGCCTTTTGTTATTTGAGTTGATATATTCCATCAGTATTTTATTTATTTTAATCAAGTCTGTGTGCAGTTGTCTCATACTTTCCTCTAAGTGACTGGAAGTCATGTCTGGAGCTTGCACTGCTTTTTGCTGAAAAGCTGCAGTACTTTCCCCAGAAAGTGCTTTTTCCTCACCTTTTGTAGCTGATTTTCCTTCAGGTCCCCTGTATTTCTTTTTTTCCTGCCATCCAGGCAGTACACTTATTAACCAGTTACTGAAATTACCCATAAATGTAAGTCCACAGGCATTCTCTGTTATGTTTCTGTTTTCACACTGGGACAGCCGTTACTCAATTTGCAGCCATAGTAAGCTTGTTCTCCAGTCATGTAGGATATGTCCTTATCGCTACTGCTATGACTACCCCTGAGAGACATTTTTCCCCAACGCACCCAACATCTTTATCATATCTGCCATGAACTCAATTGGGCCTGCTGCTTTTCATGACTTCATTTTCCTTAGAGGTGTCTTTACTACTTCTAGGGTGGACCACTCTTTTTCTTTCATTGTAGGCTGTGTTTGGGGCAATACAGCTTCTGTAGGGATTTCTTCATTCAGAAACTGCTGAATTGAATTTGAAGTGACAGAAATAAAATCCACAGTGAAAGGAAAAACTCGACAATAAAAGGAAAAAACTCATTAAGAGTATATAGCAGATAATATTAGTACTTTGACTAAAATTTTTAAAAATATTATTAGAAGTACTAAGGGCAGCCCATGAACTCCAGTAGGTATCTAAAGGCAATGGCAATTAGAAATCTTTCTTTATTTACATTAGAAAACTAAAAAAAAAAAAAAAAAACAATGCTCAACAATGTGCAGAACTCATACTAAAAGACAAATCCTACTCAGACTCAGTGCACATTGCCAATATCTTAGAAAATAAGTGTCAAAAACAAATAGCGTACGGCACCAGGACAACCCAGTCAACACAAGGACGTATCAAGAAATGTTCAAGTTGGTTACAACACCAAAAACCAGATACCTCCTCAATTTAATGTTAAAACGTTTTTTCCTACTACGGGAAGAAGCTTCATCAGACAGTGAGAAACAGAACATGATTCAATTTAAGCTAAGCAAAAAGGAAAGACAATGATGTCATTTCCTTCAATACTTACATCTATTTTTAAAAGCAAGCATTTAATAATTATTACAATCGCTACTAAGTGGATAAAAGTACACATTTAATGACACCACTAACCAATAAAACTGGTTCATTGTGGATGTCTAGACACAGTGCATTTATAAATGTTTTTCGTGCAAATGTATTTCAGTGAAACAACATTACTAGAAAATTTAATCATATACCCTACCTTCTAAAAAAATATATATTACATTAAAAATTGTTAGAAAACCATTAAAAACTTAATAAGTCTATAAAGAATATAGTCTGAATTATTACAAGTTTCATTAAAATATTAAAAAAATCTTGAAAAAATCTTGAAAAGATCATGAGTTATAAAACTCCACAGGAAACAATACTGGTAAAAAAAAAGAATTTGAACACAGTGCTGTATACCGCCGTTGCCGTTAAGGTATTGAGAAAAATGCAGCAAAAAGCTAAAAGTAGTGTAACTTGAGGTGAAAAAGGAGTGTATATATATCTATAAATTACCTCAAATAACTTTTATATTTTAGCACAGCCAAAATGTTGCATGCTTCATTTAATCCTGGATAGGAAAAGCATTTAGTAGCTGCCATTCTAATTCTCTAATCTCAAGTAAGAGTTATACCTACATTGACGCTATCAATGCCCATGTAGGAGAAACTATGTCCAGTGTGTTTAATGATATGTTTAGAAAGTGCATTATTTTTAGTTCTAATTGCATAATTATGTTGGTAGAGGCGGTCCTTTAATCTACGGTCCGTCTTACCAACATAAAATGCAGGGCAACAATTACAAAACGCAAGATACACCACAGATTTAGTGTTACAAGTGATTTTATGATTAATGTTATATTTGATACCATTAACCATAAATGAGTTGCCTGATAAGTGTAGTGCCAATTTCAGCACTGAGACAACTATTCAAAGACCTATAATCTACATAGCTCTCAACCCCCCCATCATCACTAAAGGGCGTGTACTGAAAGTGATGTCCAAGACTAAGAAAGCATCCTAAGCAGGACAAAATAACACCCCCCCCGCCCTTTTGATAACAGTACCAAGTACACCTTGGTGGAAACTTTACAGAAATTATTTAACCTGATCTTGCCTCAGTCCCAGAATTATGGCATACAGCACTGATGATACTACTCCATAAAGGTGGCCCTATTACTAACCCTGGAAACTACAGGCCCATCAAACTAATGAGTCTTATTTGTCAGGTCATGGATCACATTATAACAGACTTGATTAACACTGACATTAAGAATCTCACCAAGCTAGAGCTACAGCAATTTGGTTTTGTAAAAGATAGAAACTCTCTAATGAAATAGTTAATTTCTTTGATAAGGTAACACAAGCTGCTGACACTGGTCACACTGTACACATAGCTTACTTTGATCTGACCAAGACATTTAACACCATGCCCCATGTTAGCACAGTTAATAAACTAAATGTGTTAAAGAGCTCTATGTGGTAAGTAGGAGTGTCTGAGAAGAGACCATAGCAAGAGACCATGGAATAATCTCAGCAAAGATTAGAATGAACAGGCCAGGAAGTGACTGGGCAACAATTAGAGAAAGTTATTCTGTTGTTGCACTCTGTCTGCTGTCTGTTGGTTATCAGCCTACTCAATGGACTATCATCCCATTCATTCCCCATCAGGGTCAGCCAGAACAAGAAATTATTCAGACATGCCACAAGGGTGGCTTCAGGTTTTCTTCTATTTGGCTTCCCAATCCCTACAATATGCACCTGTCATGCCATAGGGAAGGGTCATGCAATGGGATGACAGCAGAGGACATCCCCTCACTTCCCCAGAGGCAATCCTTCCAGGCAGCCTGTCAGACTTCCAATACCCTGCCCTCCCAATACATGAGTAGTGAGCTTCCCAGGCCCCACTAGGAAGATAGCACTGACCAGTGTGACCCTCAGTGCAAAAAATCCCTCCACCCTAGGAGATGCAAACAGGCCAAGTCTCTTCACTCCTTCTTGTCTGGCTCTTCACAGTTCCAGGGCCACTACTCAAACCCCATTCACCACAGATCCATGTAAAAGATTATTGAAAGTTAGCCCCACAGGCCACAGCCTCTGAGACAACAAACCAGACAACAGACATTGCTCCAGTCGAGAGAAACAGAACTCTGAAAAACAGAGTGCAATACAATTTGACGGAAAAAGCTTGACTTAAGCTAAAGGAAACCAAAGAATAAAAAACATGATGTATCCTCACAAAAGAAACAAAAGTTATGTACTCACCATAATGATAGACCCATGTTGCCTGTCTCTGTCTGATTCAAACTTTGGGACTTTGGATCTGACTCAAATCTGACACCAGCCAATTCAAAAGCCTTTACCCCATTTTGGCCCCACCACCTTACCCATAACCCCCTGTTCCTCCATCAATTCTTCAGACCGAGTTTGCCCCATGAGTCAAAACATGGTGATACAACATATCCAACTGAGCCACACATCTCCCACAGCTGAAAAGAGAACACCCAGTAGAAATGCAAGACTGTAAGTGAATTGTATGAATAACCTCCAATGTCCAGTCACCACAGAGGGGAAGATTCGCCAAGTTAGCACTACATTCGGGGGCCGAAGTGCAGCGAGTTTGAACCAGATGGAGACAGACAACACAGATCTATCGTTATGGTGAGCACATAAGTTTTGCACCTGAAGTTCTCTGCTCTGTCTGGATTCAACCTGTGTAACAGTCTCTCCCACAATGACAATTCCTCGGGAGGAACTAAGAAACAATATTCTGCAACACAGTAGCCCTGGACCTGGATTGAAAGTCCAGCTTATAATGTGACAATAATGTGGTGGCCCAGCCAAGTAACAGCAACACATCCATAGCTACTCTAGAAAGATAAGCTGTAGAGGTAGGTATATCACTAGCTAAATGACTTTTAGGCATGTGTAGAAGAGTCTTGCCTTTCAAAGAATATGCAAACAAAATACATTCTGACAAACACTTGGATAAAGTTACTTTAGACACAGGAGAACCTATCCTGGTGACAAATAAGATAAAATCTTAATTACCTATGCACATCCAAACAATGCAAAAGACAAATGCCTTTGCTGGAAAAACTGGGAAAAAAACAGGACAATGAATGAGACTGTTAGGTTATTCTCGGAAGCTACCTTAGGCAGAAAGGTAGGGTCCATGTGAACATAAACCCTGTCCTTATGGAACACCAAATAACAGGAAGAATAATCAAGTGCTTGCAACTCTGGAACCCTTTTGGCAGAGATAACTGCTACTATAAACAGAGTTTTCTAAGACAACAACTTCAAATCTGAAAAATCTGAAAATTCAAAAGCAGGACCAGCTAGAATCTGAAGAACGAAAGGCAGATCCCAGCGAGGGACTGGATCCCGTTCTGGAGGACAAAAGTAGGAAACTATCTCTGAGAATGGCCTCAGATATCTTGAGAGAAGCCAAGAGCAAAACTATCTCTACTTTTATGAAAGTTAGAAATGGCTACTATCTGTACTTTGACAGTAGAAAAACTTGATCCTGAGCCAAATAACTTGGCCAGAAAATCCAAGACTAATTCCAAGGGTACAGAGAAGGGATCAAGTCTCCCAGCCTCCACCCATACAACAAATCTTTTCCATTTACTAGCATATACTTTTCTAGTGGATTCTTTCTGAGAAGAGGACAATAGATGAATGACTGCCTATGAAAGTCTGAGATTCCTGGCAATTAAGGGAAATGAAGAAATCACACGGTCAACTTGAGGGACTGAAAATTGGGGGCGTTCAGACTGGCTGGGTAAAAAATAAGATCCAGAATGGGATCCAATACCAATGGGGGTATTTCAGAAAAGGTTAAAGGAAGAGAAACCACACCTGGCAAGGCCAAAAGAGGAAGATGAGGATCACTGTAACTCTGTGGAAGGCTGTATTCTGTGGAAACTTTACCATCAGACGAACTGGGGGGTAAACATAAAGGAGACTTGGGGGCCGAGCAAGAAATCAAAGCATGTCTGGATGCCTGTCCTGGAGTGGGGAAAATGGAGTAATATCTGTCACACTTGATGCTGGATGGTAATGCAAACGTGACAACACAGAGTGCCCAAGAGTCAAAAAATCTGAGCTACCACTGTCAGACTTAGGGACCATTAGTGAGGTAGTAAAATGCTCCTGTTGAGACTGTTAGTCAGAATGTTGGAATTCCCTGGGATACGCATTGCCACCAGAAACTGCTGAGAAGAGGTCTCCCACTGCCAAAATCACATGGCCTCCTGACAAAGAGGATAAGAATGCATTTGCCCCTGTTTGTTGAGATACCAGATGACTGACACATCGTCCGTTTGTACTGCAGGATACTCTCCTCAGGGTGTGATTGAAAAGTCTGTGACAGCTCTCATCTCCAGAACATTTATGTGAATGGTGGCCTCTGCAGAAGACCAGAACCCTTGAACCATCCTCCCTTCAAAATGCTCCCCCCACCCTAGGAAAGAGGCATATATGGTGACAGTGGTTGAAGGAGAAGGAAATACAAACAGTCTTCCTTGCATTACTAAAGGAGACTGTAACCACCAATGAATCTTCTCATGACACACTCTCATCAGCCATATGTGGAAATCCAATGGATGAGTTACAAGGGACCACTGACTGGCCAGAGTCTTTTATAGGGCCCTCATGTGATATTTGGCTAGAGGACCAGTCCTATCGATGGTGCCATATGTTACAGAAGCTTTAGAAGATCGTGAGATGGAGGTTTGGGATTTGCAAGAACTGACAGGGCCTGAGCTCGAAGACTGAAAACTCTGTGGAGTTTGGGAGCCTTGCAATTTGACAGACCATGTCCAGATGACACCCTATGAACTTTAAGACTTGTATAGGTTGAAGGCTCAGTTTCATGTAGTTGACTGTAATTTCTATGTTGTCACATAGTCACAGTAAGGAGTCCCTGATCGAGATCAATGATGCCTTTGTGAGGGCAGTGAAAGCCAATCATCCAGGTACAGGCGCAGCTGAAGCCAGGCTGCACCTACTACCACGCACTTGGTAAACACAGTGGGGGAAGGCTATGATGAGATCAAATGGCAGGACCCTGAACTTACAGCGATGGGTTCCCAGCCAGAAATGAGGGAACCTCTGGGAATGCCGATCTATCTTGATCTAATGGTAAATGTCATTGAGGTCTATCGAGCACATGCAATTATCCATCCTCAGAACAGGTAATATGGACTGCACCATGACCATCCAGAACTTTTTGTTGAACTGGTTTAGTATGCTTAAATCCATGAATGGTCTGAGGTCCTTTGTTTTCTTTGGTATTAAAAAGAATCTGGAATAGATTCCAGACCCTTTCTGGTCTAGTAGGACCTCCTAAGTAACTGAATGTGTGAGCAGCCTTTGGACCTCTGCCACTGCACAAAGTCTCTTATGGGGTGGAACATCTGGGAGACATTTTGGGAGACAGTCTGGAACTTCAGTAAAGGGAATGACTCTGGATGCTACAGTGTCTGAGGTGATGGCATCATAAAGTATGGGGTGGAGAGCTAGATGACCCCCAGACTACCTTCAGAGAAGATCAGTCAGGCAACACTTCAGAACTGCTGAAAGGGCAAGCTGGAAAATCCCCAATGAAGAATCAGTTGATCCTGCAGACTGCCTCTGCCCCACAGGAGGCATCCATTATGGTTCACCCCCACCCTGTGTCCTGGGAAGAGAACTGTGACTTCCTGAAGGAGAGATGCTTACCTCCTTTCTGATTCCTAGATAAGAATTGCTGGGGGGGGGGGTTGGGTAGAAAGGCAAACTCAGATACTGAACAGTGTCTTCCCCTATTGTTCACTCCTTATCATCATGTCCTTAACCTTGGATCCAAACAAGAAGGCCCTTCAAAAGGGACACTGATGAAAGATGCTTTGAAGAAGTCTGCAAAGTTGCACAACCACGTCCAAACATGGCACCTCATCACAATTTTGGAACATGCCAATCTGGGCACTCCATCAGCCGTGTTAGAGATGAGTCTCAATGAAATACTGGCGATGGAAATCAAGGTAAACAAATGAATCTCCAGCTTCTTATGGGTATCCAGAGACTGTTGTGTGATAAGTAAAGTGCCCTCAAAGCAAAGGTGGATGAAGCATAGGATCATTTCCCTAACTGATCGGGGGGGGGGGTGAATTGAGGAGCTCTACTCAGAAATCTCCTTTCTGGTGGCTGCCACCACCATGGTGACATCAATGGCCAGACCTTTACTCCAATGAAGCCTGTCTTTGGGGGGGGGGGAGAACTCTGTCTGGCTTCCTATGAATAGGTTTTACTATGTCAGGTACCTTCCACTCCCTCCGGATACCAAGTCTATAACAGCATTTGGAACTATCCAAGGCATGGATGGGCCTATACCAAAGGCCTCCAGAAAAAGCTGACTCCTCCAGAAAGGGAGTTTACAAAATGCCAAAGGAGGTGTCACTGTATGGAGACTTAAGGGAACTACTCCTTCCTCGAGGTCAGTATCCTTGGTGAGGGACACCTCTGGCGAGGTCAAGTACTTCCTGTTGCACTTTCTCTTCCCTGAAACTTCTCATTCTGACAAAGCTGGACAGTAGGGAGAAGAGATGGGTGGGGGCTGACTGATGTAGGCTGTCCCAGAGCAGACTGATGACTGACCAGAGGAACAAATGAAAACTGGGAGGGGGTGCCAGCTAGAGACATCCAATCCTTCTCTCGAGAAGAAAAGTCTTCTCAACAACATCGAAGACCTAGGCAAAGGTGGTCAAGAGGTCCCAGAACCCGAGGATACTGAAGACAACTCTGTACCTGAGGGAGCCGTCTCTAGACCCAACATTGCAATCACAGCTGCGCTGTCTAAACCTGAAGCTTCGAGAGGGATTAACAATCCCTATACAGGAACCACTGACCTAGACACTCCAGCTTTGATGCCGAAGATCCAGAGGGTAGAAACTTTGCCAGCCCTGAAGACCTTGGATCTGATGGGGCCGAGGGAGGAAACCAGAATGATGGAGCCTAGGGTCCTGGTGTTGGAAGCTGACCTAAGGGGATGAGGCCTAATGTGCCTGCAAAAAGAACATCATCACTTGCTCCAGATCCATAGTTTTGATGCTGCCCAGTGACCTTGACAACTGGACAGATGAGGCCAGTGAGGATGGTTTTGAGGATCTATGGGAAGAGGACCCATTTTCCGGATCTGAGCCGGCAAGGCTCCAAATCAGGTGAGAGATGAGGAAGACTTTGGCAATCAAAGAGGAAGAGTACAAGGAGGAACAAGGGTGACACTATCTTGCCTGAAGGTGCCCCTTTGACCAGGAAGGGGCTTGGAATTCTTGGAGCCACAGATGTGGATCAGAAGTCCCACAGGTTGAATCCAGGCAGAGGAGACAACGTTGGAGCTTACTTTACTGAAGCTTTGTTTAAGAATTTCTGTCTTAAAAAACAAGACTTCTTCAGAAAATAAATGAAAGCAGTCAAACAAAACTTCAGTACACTAAGTTGTCTGGTGAGGATACACAATTTTTCTTACTCTAGGATTTCCGTTTTCTTTCTGTTACACCGTGAAGCTACTTCTGATTTTTCTTGGTTATGCTAAAGGAACTTTGTGGGAATCAAAGCTAATTAACTTGAAGACTGACAAAACTGCACTGTTTCTGTTTTAGGTTATGAAAATTCTGCCACAGAACTATATAAGAATGAAGCAGATCTATGCTTTAACTGTTGTGAAAGAAAGAAAGCTTTAGTAAGCAGAAGAAATTTTTTTTACAAATTAGTGTGTGTGTGGTGTGTGTGTGTGTGTGTGTGTGTGTGTGTGTGTGTGTGTGTGTGTGTGTGTGTATATATATATATATATATATATATATATATATATATATATATATATATATATATATATATATATATATATATATATATATGCACATGAACCCACGGTGGTGGTGGAACCCGCGGTGGTGGTGCTGCGGTAGCATTGTCACCTCACAGTAAGACGCTCTCCGGTTCGATTCTCAGCTAGAGCGTCTTCTGCGTGGAGATATGCGTAAATGGGCGTACCTTCGTTGAAGGTTGTGCATCAGGCCTGGCAAGCCGGTACGTAAAAATCAACTGCCAATCATTAGCGGACCGGAGTTCCGCTGTGGCAACCCCATAACTGGGAAAAGCCGAAAGACACAAATATATATATATATATATATATATATACATATATATATATATATATATATATATATATATATATATATATATATGCACATACATACATACAGAGATAGAGAGATTTGTGCAGTAATGTAAGTTTATCCTCTTAAAAGGTTTTATTTGTTTTGATTATTAGGATCACCGCTACAGACTCATTCTCTCCTAATAAACCTGGAAAGGAATATCTACTAACAGTGAAAAAGTTACAATTAATATTATAATTTAAAAACCTTTATCAGCAACCTGAAAATGAAGAGGTGTTAAGATGGTATTCCATCAATCTACAACCTCTTTTCCCATTTTTGCACATGGGGTTTGGGTGTCACTTCAACAGCGACAATCATCTAGAGCCAATGTTCACAACAGTGAAATTCCTGCTTAACTGTAACCAAACATTTGAACAAATTTAAATTGTGAACCAACTCACAAGTCTCCAATCCTATAGATATTATAGACAACAGAAATATTTTTCCACATTCCAGCACAATAGTTCAGAGTTGAAAGCCCAGACCCTTGCACATTATCCCTCTCTGTCCCTCATATCTGAATTGTTGTAGTTTTTCCATCAGAAACAGTTACTCAGATATCATGTTGCTTAAAAAAGTCCTTTGTCTAGTAATAGTTCTGCAGTTATCTGTGTGTGTATGTGTGAGCATGTGTAAGCATCATCTCTGGGCCTACACAACATTAACAGACTAAAGAACCACTTTAAAGTTCCAAGTTGTGTGGAAGTATATAAATACACACTTCAAAAACAAAATCTAAGAAACTCTTCCATCTGACAGCTGACATTCCCTCACATCTGTATATAAAACTTGAGAGGGAAAAGAAAAGCCTAGAATAAGTTCCCTCTTTTACATGAGTCCAGATGCAACATACAGAGTCAGTGGCAGTACAAAAGCAGTATTATTGTAACACTAACTTCTTCAAGTACAGCTGGTAGAACCAGGCTCCAAAAAAACACCAAGCATTAATGTTCAAATGGCAGCCATGTACAGTCATCTTTTCCTAAACTGCTTTAGTTGATTCCTGGTGCCAATGCTGGTTTGTACTTCACCTACAATTGCCCCTTTTAAAAAATTCTTAATTTGGTGTACCCCTTCTTGGGACAAGCAGCATTTATGAAGTTCATTACATCCTTTTGTTAATAAACTGCTGCAGGACTTAGTCTGGTGTTTGCTTCTGTCTTAACACCTGCCATGTGGTTTATTACTATTATACCACCTTTTCAAGTTCCTGATGGTTCTTGTCATGCTGCCATCACTGGACTCACAGATTATATTTCTTATTCTCTGGAGGTCCTGATCATGGCTGCGCTGACTTTCCTCCTTTAAACAGTGGGTGAATTTTGCCTTTTTATTGGCCATAACTTTCTTAGTTGCATGCTGCTATGTAGAAGATATTTTGTGTATTGCCTTCCCTACAGGCCTCCCATTTGACTTCCTTTAATGAGCACACCTCCTCTACTGTCTCATTAAATTTTCTGTCAACAAATTATGTATTTTAGGCAAAAAAAAATGTTTCCTTTCTTCTATGTTGGATACATTAATTTTCTTTCTGTAGTTTTACTGTTATTCTCTTAATCAATGAGTTACTCCCAATCACTTGTATACATGCAGCATCCCAACCAAACCACAAAGCAGGAAACAGCCCAAACCAGATGCCCCACTGGCTGTTGTTGTGTCTTTCGGCTTTTCTCGGTTAGGGGTCGCCACAGCGGAACTCTGGTCCGCTAATGATTGGCAGTAGATTTTTATGTGCCGAGTTGCCAACCCTGATGCACAACCTTCAACGAAGGTACGCCCATTCACGCATGTCTCCACACAAAAGATGCTCTAGCTGAGAAATTAACAGGACAACGTCTTACTGTGAGGTGACAACACTACCGCAGCACCACCACCGCAGCCCCACTGGTGTCAATCTCAAATGGAAACACAGCGTAATCTGAGCAGTATGGTATAAGGTCTGCTTTTTGAAGTTAATAATAGCTCCCAAGCTGCAATCATCTGTGAACTTTGCCATCCAGAGTCCCTTCATGTTGGCCTGGACTTCAGAGAAGTAGATACCAAACAGGACAGGACCCAGGACTGAACCCTGTAGGACTCCACTCATGACTGGTCAGCATTCTGACTTGGAGTCAGCTACTTTCACACTGTGGGTTCTATCTGTGAGCCAGTTTGCAACACACCTAGTGATATAGAGGTTGATGCCTAGCTTAGTGAGGTTTTTTATGATTCCTGAGTGGGGAATGGTATCAAAGCCCTTGGCCAGATCAAGGTAGGCTGTATGAACCACTTTGTCTTCATCCACAGCTCTGGTGACTGACTCAAAGAAGTCGACCAAGTTGAACAGGCATGATCTGCCCTTCACAGAACCAAACTGTGTAGGATCCAGAGTTTGTAGATTCCCTATATCCTTGTTTATTAGGTCCATGATGATGCGTTCCATAGCTTTGCATATCAAACTCATCAGGCTAATGGGGTGATAGTTCCTGGGATCTGTAGTCACTCCTCCTTTGTGGAGAGGGATGACTTTAGCAGTGTGCAATTCGGAAGGAACAAAGCTTAAGGTGAGGCTGTGATTGAACAGGGCTCACAGGTGAGGTGCCAGTTCACTCTGTAATTCATGTAGAACACAGCCAGGGATGTTGTCAGGTCTCATAGAAGCTGTATTCTTGACCTTGGACGGTTTTGTTTTAACCTGTGCAGTAGTAATACTGGGTGCCTGGCAATCTACTGGTATTGTGATTGGTCCTTTGGGGGGGGGGGGGTAAAGTTAGCACTGAATCTGTCGGCCAGTATATTGGCACCATTGTGCAGTAGCTCAGAGCAAATGTGGGTATTGCCATGGAGATTCTTTACATAACTATAGAAGGCCTTGTAGTTGTCTTTACTATCTGCTGCAATTCTGTTTGCATAGCTAGCTTTAGGAGATTTGATGAGGGATCTCAACCTTTTGTTGAGGCTGATAAGGGTGTTTTTCCAGTCTTGGGACTTCACCTTATTCTGCAACAGTTTTCTCCTTCTGTTGTAGCGTTTCGTTATGGCAGGGGACCACCAGAGTGGCTTCCTTTTTTTTGAGGACAGTGTCTTGGTTCTATTGGGTATGGTGAGATCCTTGCATTTGTGTACATGTTCTTACAGTGCATTGGTATATGACTCAGCACAAAACTCATTATTATGAGTTTTACAATTCTCTTCTAAACAACTAAAGAATATTACAAAGTAGAAGTCCTCTAAAGGAATCTGATGTCCACAAGAATACTTCTTGATAGTTTTACGGAAACTGTACAAGACTATCAACAATACATTTCTGTTAGAATAAAAACAAAATTTTATTACATCGCAATTACTTAGTCATTAGTTTTTTTTTTTTACACTACCTTTCTCCTGTCATAAATAATACACCTGTTATTCTCTTAATCAAAGAGTTACTCCAATCACTTGCGTACATGCAGCAATCATCATTCTCAGTCTCAGGTGTACTAACATACTTGTTTACAGTCTCAGGTGTACTGCATGTCTCCAGTGCATAACTGCCCATGGTACAAGGCTTGATTCCTTCCATCTTTGCCTACTGTGTGACTCTGAGAAAGTAACTAAACCAGACAGTGTTCCAGGGTCAACCCTGAAAATGGACAGTTTGTTCTTTGCTTTTACCACTTTTCAAAAACAGGTAAAATAATAAACAATTAATAAAAAATGTGTTTTTCTTAGGCCAGTTTTATCATACTGTCCTGTTGCTGCTGAACTACTATGTGGATTAATTTAAGAGTAAAGGATCGCAAGTCAGAGATGCACAGTGAAGCTGGAACAGTAAATTCTGCTTTCATCAGTAGAACAATCCACCAAAATTAAGAAAGGAAAATGCTTGTTCTGGTGTACAAACAATTTTTTTACTCTTTGTTTCTGGTTCTCTCAGAATAGGAATAGGAATAATGTAAGTCTTCTCCAGTACAAAAGGACATTATTGTTCCTTATAACAAAAACAAAACAAAAAAAATAATAATAATAATCCTTGTATTAAATGCTACCAGTAGCTGCGGAAAAAAAAACAATCTTTCTGCTTTCCTATGAAATGCTTTACTGAAGACCAAGACGTTCGCTGTCAGTAATACTTATTCACTGTTGACTACGTTAAATGCAGTCATGCTGAATACACTGCAGTTCACTAATGACTACCCTCTTCAGCCTTTAGTTATCTTGCTTCTTTATTTTGTTTCTACACCTAAATTATATTAAATGGCAACTTCACTCTGTAATTAATTTGTATGATTTGGTTGCTTCACTCTGTAATTAATTTGTATGATTTGACTGTTGCAACTGAAATCCTCTTGACAATTATTTTTAAATATTCTACATTTTATTACTCATTGTAAATCTGTGGAGCTCTTCTCCCTGTGCATCTGCTGAAAAAGGGCTATCAGCTCAGCAGGACAAACCTAGTCAACAAATGTAAAATAAATAAATAATAAATAAATTGTTCATGGCGATATTGTACTTGAAGGCCTCACCTTGCGTTTCACGCAGAAGTGGGCGTGCCGTGAATGACTGATGACCAGGTCTGCATATGTAATGAGCCATGATTTATATGGCATTCAAACAATGCAAATGAATGGGCTTTTTTTTTTTGCTAAAAATAAAAGCACACTCTTTTTAGAATTTTAGTTGGTTGGTAAGCGATTCAAATACAAAAATAATAGCTTTAGTCAACTAATAAAGGGAACTTAGAAAAAAAGGACACTTGCCATTTTCATATCCCCTTCCCCGACAAGGACACGCCTGCCCAAATAAGGGACTGCCCAGCCTAAAGGAAAACTGGTGGTAACCCTAGGTCAGGGCAAGAATAAGAAGTCAGTTTATATACTTTATTTTGAAAAAAAAATGTATCTCCCGATTAAATCATTAGCTAAAAAGTGAGCATGTAGTTTACCGTTTAATTTAAAAGAAAATATACTTTGCAGACAGCCAGATGCAGGAACAAAACAAAGTATCTGAAATATGTCTTTTATTTAATAAATACGCATTTCTTTGTTTATATTAAAATAAGAAACAAACAATTGTTCTCGAAGACAACACAAGACACATACTAAAAGCCAGACAGTGTATTAGGATTCTTCGAATACAGGGAATACATATTCATTAGTGCCTGATTAGAAAACAGCACGGGGCTGGGTTTTGGGCGGGGCTTGCCACTGCGCATCTGGTGAGGCCTTCAAGTACAACATTGCCTTGTTCACTAAATTGGTTTGTCACTAAGTGATGAACACTGGCTTATAATTACATTCATGTGGTAGGCCTTCATAAGACAGCACTCCATTACGCTCCTCATACTTTTCCAACCAACCATGTTACTCAACTCTATACAATATAAATTGTGAGATCTGATATATTCTGCTTTCAGCAGTGAACAAGTTAAAAATGTCTTTCAGTGAATTTGTCTGAAAATGTAAAATAACTACTCTGCTTTTGGTGTAGTACAAGTGCACGTAGTTTATACTCTTGGCAAGAAGGCATATGGCCTGGCATTCATTGTAATTAGAAATCAGAAGTAAAATAATTTATCTTTATAAACTATGCAGTTTGTGAAATTTATTATCTACAAGCAGGTCAAGATGAATTTTTGTATGCAACTGTGTCTCGTCAGCAGGACATACAAGATAAGAGCAAGGCAAAGGAGTAATTCTTCAGGAACGAAATAATGAAACATGAGAAACAAACTGCCAACAAACTGTCAGCAGAACAGCCTCATGGGAAAGGCTTCTAAACTGCTGATGTAAGCTGGAAAGAGGCTATAAAATTTGGACTTTCTATATTCTATAGTTATGTCAAGAATCTAAATGGCAATGCTCAGATCTGCTCTGAGCTACAACAGAATGGCATTAAATATACTGATCCCAAGGATATTGCCAATATCCTGGCAGATCGATTTAGTGCCAACTTCACTCCCCTTTCACCCCCTAAAGGGCCCATCTCAATATCAAAAGATTGCCAAATTCCGATAACCACAGCCACACAGGTAGAAACAGCACTCTCCAAAGCTAAGGATACAGCATCCATGGGACCAAATGACATCCCAGGCTGTGTACTACATGAACTACAAAATGAACTGGCACCCCACCTAAGTGTCATGTTTAATCATAGCCTCACCTCAGGCTTCATGCCCACTGAGTGGCGCACAGCTACAGTTATCCCGCTCCACAAAGGAGGATCCGCCTTGGATCCCGGGAACTACCGTCCCATCAGTCTGACAAGCCTGATGTGCAAGGGCATGGAACACATTCTCATGGAACTTATAAACAAAGACATTGGCAACCTCCAGACACTGGACCCCACCCAGTTTGGGTTTGTGAAAGGCTGATCTTGTCTCCTGAATCTGATTGACTTCTTCGAATCGGTCTCCAGAGGTGTGGAAGAGGGTAAGGTGGTCCACACAGCCTATCTGGACCTCGCCAAGGCCTTCAACACCATCCCCCACTCTGGAACCATAGATAAACTTACTAAGCTGGGCATAAATCCCTACGTCACTCGATGGGTTGCCAACTGGCTTACTGACAGAACCCAGACTGTAAAAATAGCTGACTCCAAATCCAGCTCCAGACAAGTGACAAGTGGAATACCTCAGGGTTCAGTCCTGGGACCACTCTTGTTTGGCATCTACTTCTCTGAAGTACAGGCCAACACTAAGGGACTCTGGCTAACAAAGTTTGCAGATGACTGCAAACTGGGAGCCATTATTGAATCACCAAATGATGTGGATATTCTACAAAAGGGCCTTACAGAAACAGATGCCTGATGCCAGAGCCATGGGCTCAAGCTTAATGCCAAGAAATGTATAGTTATCCCCTTTGGAAAAAAACATGTACCCATGAACTACCACATAGGTGGCAGGACACTAAACATCGACAGTGTGATGAGAGACTTAGGGACACAAGTGGACAGTGGTCTCACTTTCGATAACCACATCACCACAACAGTCAGGTAATCCTTCTATGTGGCACACCTCATCACTAAGGGCTTTTCATCCAGAACAAAAGGAGGTCATTGTCCCACTGTAACCATCCCTCATTAGACCCATTATAGAGTATAATGCCCCATTTGGTATGTACCTCACAAGACATCTGCTACAGCTGGAAAGGCCACAGAAATACCTCAATAAAAGAATCACAGGTCTAAATCAGATGCCATATGCTGACCGTCTAAAAAACTCCAGCTATACTCTGTGGCATATCTTCTACTCAGAGGCGATCTCTGCTTAACATAAAAGGCCATGTCAAACCCTGAGCTGTTGGACATGCTCCACTTAAAGAAATCCCAATCCCTAAGAGCCACACACTCCAGGGATCTAAACCTTATCATCACAATGAACAAAACATGATGGAGGGATAGGTTCCTGACCCAGAGACTCACCATACTCTGGAACAGACTGCCCATACACGTCAAGCAGAGCATCTCATTGGCCCTCTTCAAAAGAAACCTTGATGATTGGATGGGAGATAGGAAATTCACCCCGGGGATCATGTCAGTCGCCCTGCTAGACAGGGGCCCAGAGAAGTAAATATTGTAGGAAAAAAATTTCCAGGGAATTGGTATGGCTAGGCTTGCATAGGCCTTAGGGCCAATAGCCTAGTACCAACCTATGAACCTATGAACTTCTTTTGTAAGACGGACATTAATCCTTACAGTTGAGGCTGTAAAGCTGAAGTACATTTTTTGCTACACATGTGTATCTTTCATTGTTATACTAGATGCTACCTCATATGCAGTAAAGGAATGTTCATATCAGATTGAACCGGCTCAATTGTTTTCATTGAGTAATGGTACAGACTACCTTTCAGTGCAGTAATAACATAAATTTTACAGTGGCAAGACCAGGCCAGTTTGAACAAAACAGGAAGGTGTGACCTGCAGAGGTACCTCTCACAGTGTGACATTCCTGCACAGTTTCTTCTTTTGAGTCGACTCTTCTTTTTTCCTTCTTCGTCTATTGCCTGGCGGATGGAACCACTGCGGTGCAGTACAGGGCAGTACGGTAATTCTTCTTCAGACAGTTGGTGTGGGTCACACTGCCAGACCCAACTTTACCAGCATCAAGTGACTAACAGCAGAGAATTCTTGCACAACTGATCTTCGTGTCAAGACTGGCCACCTTGTCCTGAACATTTGTGGTAAATATTTTCTTCTGTTTTTCTTTTAACAATGAATGCAAGTCATGAAAATGCCAAGAAGTGCACAAAGTATTTTTTTTAATTTATTTTTTATTTATTTTTTTATTTAACATTTGTTGACCGGGAAAGTCCGACTAGGTTCCACAGATCCTGTTTTCAGTGGCAGCCCGGGGAGAAATGCTCTAGAAGCATGTCTTTAGAATGTGGGAGGAAACCGGAGTACCCGTAGGAAACCCACGCGAACGCAGGGAGAACATGCAAACTCCACACAGAAGGCACCCCAGCTGAGAATCGAACCGGAGAACCTCTTGCTGTGAGGCGACAGCATTAACTGCTGCACCACTGCACCGCCCTTTTTACTGTTAATGTATATGAGTCATATGTAAATGTATGGAATTACTCAAATACATAGTATAATCAGCATGTTAGCACCTCTAAGTCTTTACTACATTGGGCAGAAGTGTCACAGAATGTACAGAAATGTTTTACTTAAATGTTGCCTTTTGCATGCCTTGTCATAAATGTATTGTACGTATTGTACAAAACCTGGAACACAACCAGGATAAAGTAATGCTTGAAGCACAGACAATGGTTCCTGTTTCTAAAGATTTATTAGAGGGTGATGTAGATGTCAAAGTTTGTACTTTACAGTCTGATTTCCAGGACTTTATCTTGATCTCATGGGTCACTTTCATATTTACTGTGATAAATGCAATGCGTCTGGTAAAATGCATGCTGACACTGCTAAATGTACAAAAGAATTTTCTCAGTTTTTGAAAGTCTCACAGACATAAACTGTTATTAAACAAGGCAGTAAAGCTATTTGTATAATAAAAAGGGTTAACTGTTCGTTTGCAATAAACATATGACAGGCAACTGGCTGACACACAGCATGACTTAATTGTTGCAAGGGAGGAGACTAATCCGAGGCTGCTAGAAGCAGCACATTTAACTAATGTTAAAAACTCTCCCTAAGTGGGATGAACAGAAGGGTATTTTTAATAACATGATTACATTTAAAGCTTGGGTTGGTAAAACTGTAGGCACTGTATGCAATGATATACTTAAGCATTGCTTCTGGAATTTTATTTCTCAGCGTTTCATGGCTTATATAAAGCAAAAGTGGCATAAAAGCACTGCACATTAACAAAGATGAGGTTCATGATAAACTGACAAACAGATTTAATTAACTTCTAAGACATAGTCAGAGTGAGTTTAAAAAGTTCAGACAACATATGTAAACACTTTTTCAAAAGTGCATAAGACCTTTAAAGTCAGCAGAACAGAATACTGACAAATATAATCTGTCTAGTAAAGAGTTAAAGCAACAGCAGTTAACTACGCTGATAAAAAATAATTTACTACAGTAGTTAAACGCAGTAAAGACATGACATTACAAGTCACAAGACTGACGTATGTATTTTCTTTTCAAAGTGCAGCAAAAGGCAGACAACAGCAAATGTATCTCTTTTGTTTCTTACAATATTTTGTAATCGTATAATAGCATAAAAATAGCACTGACTCCAGCAGAAACAGTATTAAAAAGAAATATTATGCATAGTTAAGCAAGTTAATGTTTATTAATAATCTGTTTGCAAGTAGATACTACTACGAGTAGAGTCAGTACACGGGCTATGGTTGTTGTTGTTGTTGTGTCTTTCGGCTTTTCCCGGTTAGGGGTCGCCACAGTGGAACTCCGTTCTGCTAATGATTGGCAGTTGATTTTTACGTGCTGAGTTGCCAGCCCTAACGCACAACCTTCAACAAAGGTACGCCCATTCACGCATGTCTCCACGCAGAAGATGCTCTAGCTGAGAGTCGAACCGGTCAGCGCCTTATTGTGAGGTGACGCTACCGCAGCACCACCACCGCGGTTAGTTAAAATATGCAGGTCCCTTTGCAAAAAGGAAGGGTACGTAACAGCCAAAGGGCAAGCATGCGCTAATTGTGTCTGAAGAAAAAAAAACAGCATTTAGCTAAAGTGATACATGTCCTTCAAACACTGCAGGAGGCAGGGTTTAAGGTTCAAAGTAAAAGGGTACAATTCATGTCATGACATGTTTTCTAGCCAGAAATAATTACCCTTTCTGGAGTAAAGATCAAAGGAAAATACAGCTTTTTGTAATTTAAAGGCAGCATTGGCCAAGGCTACAGAGCTAATAGCTCCAAGTTTGACATGTCCTTTTGTGCTACAAGCAGCAGCTGGTCCAAACACACTCTCTGTTGTGCTCTTGGAGTGACCTCGAGGCTCTGATGCTAGAATGGAAAAGACTTTATGCCCTATTACATTCTTCAGTAGGAAACTGACACATGTTGAGAGGGGATATCACCCATGTATTCAGCAACTTTTGGCCATTTAAAACAAAATGAATGAAGTTTAAAACAAACTGAATAATTAACAGCTTTCTCCAAAGACATTATAGTACAAATACCATATTATGCCATGCAGGCTTTGGTAAATGAGACTCAGTTAAATAAACTGATTCATGACATCAGTCAAGCAATGTTTTGCAAAATGGTTGACATTATTTAGTGTCAAGTAAATTACAGTAAAGGTAGGAGGTAAGTATTACTTATCCAACTTCATGGAATATGAAGGAAATTTTTTTTTCAGACAGTGCATGTGTAGTTAATTCTCTGCAGCTGCACATGTCTACATGGGCAAGGAGAGGATTTGCTGATAATATGGGCAAACCACTCAAGCATGCTTCTGTGTTACAGACTATTTAAAATTTAGTTCATACTCAGTCCCTTGTGGGTTACTACAGTATTTTAAAGGTAACAAGCTCATCAGAAAGCTACAAATTAGATTTTTCAGTTAAATAACCATACAGATCAGATGGCAAAAAAAGGCAGCCAGGGTAGGAATGCAATTGTATCCTACAGAACACCTTTCTGAAATACCAGACATCAGCTCAGAATTTGCAACATGATTTGCTGCGGATCCAAACTAAGTTTGGGCTGAAGGAAGAATTACAGAAATATACTCTTGTAGGAGACAGTCCAGGGCAATATTATGCAAAATGTTTTGAAGACGGTTCTAGTCTTCCTTATATACTGTGCCAACAGGCATGACAGTTAGTGAAGTTTAATCATCAGGTAATGGGACATTTGGGCACACAAAAGTTATGGCCCATTGTAAAGAACAAGTACTAGCATCCACAGTTAATAAAAATCTAAGATTTAGTGCATGCTAAATGCTTAATATGTTTGCAGGTAAATGCTCAGTTAAAAAAGCCACATTTACTAAAGGTAACTCCTGCGAATGGACCTTGGTATGCCATCCAAATTGACTTTTCAGGTACATTACCCCCAGCTAAAGGTGGGTACAAGTATATGTACTAATACCACAGTCATTACAGGCAGCATACATTAGGCATATGTTCTATCAATACTAACAGGTAAACCTACTCTGTTCATACAGACCATTTGGTTAAAATCCCTTCTACCTGTAAAAAGGTAGACATTCAGTATCAAAAGGTTGTAACAATACAAAAGAGCTTGGTATAATACTCTGCTAGGAGGCCTAGGCACAGGCATTAGAGTTATTAATGCAGCTAATATTGAAGTTTTAACTAATCATTTAAAAACAGTGGGGGAAGATATCTCTCAGATTGTACATTTACAAGCATCTTGGAATCCAGAGATATGGAAGGCACACCTGCATAATAAAAACTATCAGCAGCAATTTTTAGACAATTATGATACTACACAGTTGCATCAGTTAAATTTTTATGGTACTATGACTACCTTTGTAAATTGGACAAAATGCACTTATTATATACTGAAGTAACATATTGTACTCCGCAATATTGCACAGGACAGTTTTCACATTATAATGTTACTGATACCACTGCTATGTGTCAATTTACAGTATTACCTATGACATTTCTAGTTCCAGAAGGATATGAATATTGGTTGCAACAATTTGAAGGTAATTATATAGATATGAGAGGAAAAACAAGTAAAACTGAATATTGTACACAGACTCAAAATGGGTTAATTTGTGGGCAGCATTCGTCTGTCTATGAACCATGCTTACTGCAGCACTCTTAAGTCTGTGCGAGTGGAACATTATGCCCTCTTCTTTTCAAATGTTTATAGAAGTAGCTCCCCAGTATATTTGTCTGGTTACAGACCAGGATGTAGGTCATAATTTAAATTTACCTTTTGTAGGATGTTTCACATATTGATTTCCTTAAATGGAATAATCAGAGCTATGTGTTTACTAAAACCATAGAAGTGAATACTTCCATAAATTGGAGTTATGATTTAATACAGCTTTCCAATATATCTGTATTTTTGGATATTTTAAGGAAAATAATGAACAATTCTAAGATTCTCAGAGAGTATTTGGAAAAAAGAAATAAGTATTCTGTGTTATGAAGCATTGAGCATCATTGCAAAAGATAAATTAATTAATTTGGCTGAAAAGACCAAAAAAGACACTGCTCACAATTGGTGGGATATTTTTACGGGTTGGTCCACATCGGGAAAAAAATTGTTAAATTGGTTAATACATCCTGTAGTAGTAGTTTTAGGCATTATAGTCATATTAACTATCTGGAATTACTATTTAAAGTTGTCATTTGCGGAAAATATACAGAATCCAACAAATTATGATGGTTAACCTAAATAAATTGGAAAAGGTTTCAATGTGTTCAACTGAAGTCGAAAATGAACAGGCATTTTCCGCCTTTTCATTGAAAAGAGGGAATTGTGAGATTTGATATATTCTGCTTTCAGCAGTGAGCAATTTAAAAATGTCTTATAGTGAATTTGTCTGAAAATGTAAAATAAATACTCTGCTTTTGGTGTAGTACAAGTGCACACAGTTTATACTCTTGGCAAGAAGGCATATGGCCTGGCATTCATTGTTATTAGAAATCAGAAGTAAAATATTTTATCTTCATAAACTATGCAGTTTGTGAAATTTATTATCTACAAGCAGGTCAAGATGAATTCTTGTATGCAACTGTGTCTCGTCAACAGGACATACAAGATAAGAGCAGGGCAGAGGATTTATTCTTCAGGAACGAAATAATAAAACATGAGAAACAAACTGCCAACAAACTGTCAGCAGACCAGCTTCATGGGAAAGACTTCTAAACTGCTGATGTAAGCTGGAAAGAGACTATAAAGTTTGGACTTCTTTTGTAAGACAGACATTAATCCTTACAGTTGAGGCTGTAAAGCTGAAGTACAGTTTTTGCTACGCATGTGTATCTTTCATTGTTATACTAGATGTAACCGCATATGCAGTAAAGGAGTGTTCATATCAGATTGAAACTGGCTCAATTGTTTTCATTGAGTAATGGTACAGACTACCTTTCGGTGTAGTGACATACATTTTACATCAGTCACTTGCATATTCAATACATACTGCAGCTAAGAAACAGACTGTTACTTCTTAGATCTAGTTATTTTAAAGTCATGTTATTTCTGACTGACCACAGAGTAGGGCATATTCATTCTGTGCAACTGCAATCCTTTACCTGACTCAGATAGTGCTTAAATCAACTTTAGCAATGTGTTGATGGCTGACATATAAAATTTGATTATGTACTTTTGATGGTTTTATACCCATAGCATTCGTAAAAGTCCTAATACATGCAATTCAGCAGTAAAATAATCTGAAAGTAAGGCTTCAGTAAAACGCACCAACTAAAATAAGTAATGATGAAGCTAAGTCAAACAATTTGTTAATTTTAACTGTTACAAGAACAGTAAGAATCATGAAAAAGTTTCAAACAGTGGGTAAAGGCAAGTTACCTGTAAAGACCTCATGTTACTGCATCTAGTTCTGCATGAATTTATTTATATTTGTTTATTGGGGTGGTGCACTGGTCAGTACTGACCAATTTCAGTCTCAGCTCAGGTGAAATACAAAACATTTCATAAACAAAAAATACAGAAATGTAAGCAATAACAGAATGGTTCAGACTAATTACAAAGAAAAAACTGTGTGTAACATTCCAATAAGCAAGCAGAGTGCAAAGCAGAATGAAGAATGCGCTGATACAATTTCACTGTAAGATTCTTACCTCTTGTCCAGACAAATAGTACGCTGCTAGTAATCCACCAATGAATCTGATATTTACTTCAAACACAGATACTTCCGCATGCTGTATGAAACACACACACACACACACACAAAAACAGAAAAAAATATATTTTATAAAACAATATAATTTCTTCAGAAAACTGACAAATTACCATTATTAAATCAAAACATTTGTGAAAGACAAGGTGAACTCCATGGCAAAACACTTTACTGTTACATACATTTAAAGTAACATATTAAGCAAATCCAGACCAGTTTTCAACAGTTGTGCTCTCCATATTTGTCTGCATAGACTTGCATTGCAATAGAAATGCCAAAATGTGATTTTTTTTTTGGTACTTTTCCGTTAAAACTGTACCACTTCGCGTTGCTGTGTTTTGCCGATTCTTCAGATGCATGTGTCACTGACATCATTATTCCTGCATCAAAATTATTTACTGTTAATTTTCATATAATTACTGCTATTAGAAAATGCCAGCACAGATAACAGTGAGTGTATTGCTGCATTTATGAGAAGTATGACAATGTTTCTTTACAATAAATGTTCAGGCGAAGGAAGTTGCCATTGCTAGACTTTTACCAGCCCCTCCCACATTGCAGATTTTTGTAGTCATGAAATGATTTGTAATTATAGTGGGAGAGAATTTTCCTTGAATGGCAAATGCAGTCAGCACAGAGCAATTACAATAATTGCTTCATTTATTGCCTGAAATGTACTGCTGCAGCTTCAAAGGCGATAACATCACGTTTTAAGGATCTAACATTCAGATCATCCAGACGACCATATGTTTGGGTATCCTGCAAATACATGCAGTACACAGAGTGAAATTTAAAACATATGTCAGTCGTGTGCAGTGAATAATATAAATAATAATGAGAAACAAATTAAAATGAACTGGGATTTCTCAGCAGTCTTCTGTTGCCATTTTACCACAAAATATTACAACTCTCTTTCAAAGGCGCGTGCTAACTTTAGGTTCAGTGATTACTGTTACAGAAAGGTAGCATCTTTTATTATGACTTTTGCCCAAGTGGGTTAAAACACAAGATTGTGTGAAAAAGAAACTGTTAAACAGTATATTGTGGTGAACAAAGAGGAAATACCGGCAAAACACAGCAGCGCGAAGTGGTAGGGGTTTAACGGAAAAGCACTTTTTTTTTTTAATCAAAATTCATTTAAACATTTTTAGATCAGGTGTCATGACACCTCAGCATGACAAAGAATGGAAAGAACACTGGGTACCAGTAGAACTCACAAAGCTGTGCTAGGAACAATGTACTCCAAACAGTTTATCAATCTTCACAAGTTAATTAATATTTAGCACTTTTGTCCATTCTGGAATTCTTCAGAATCTAAAAAAGTATTGCTCAAGTCACAGTAAATCTTCTCATTGACCAATGAAAATTATAAAAATATACCACGACTTTACAGATCTGAAAAATTAAAAAACAGCTACAATAATATTAAAACATGTTAAAATGCTGACCATTAAAACAATATATTGCCCCTATTTTGCAAAGTTTAAAATGTTATAGTTTGCCAGATTTTAATTGTAACAATGTATAAATACATATTTTTGGTTAATACCTGGGTGTGTGTGATATTACTTCATGCATCTTTTGGTTCATTTGTCACTTTCCCACTCAAGGGTTTTATCAACTTTTTTAAAAACAGAAATTTGAAATTTCCTAAACCCTGGGCATGCCTATTTAAAGCAATATTTTTGCCGCCAATAGAGAATGCCGAATATGTAACAAAAAATGCACCTCCTGCAATCAGTAAGCGGTTTGGCACTTTAAATATAAAGAGCACTACAACCATGGAATGACAGGGTTAGTGTACATAGATAAATGTGCTACATGTTCAGTGTTCTGTATTGTCAAAAATAAAATGAATTTATGAACCTGAGCAGGATTTCAACACAGGGGACAAAAATAATTGAGTAAAAACAAAGTAATCTGATCTTTGACCATTTCTACACCAGGAGCAATTTTGGCCTCTGCTCTGATGGCATGATTTCTTTTTCTGTTTTACAGTGTGCATCCTACCACCCATTTCAGGCACTTCATCTCCATTACCTCCAGCTTCTTCATCTACTCTGCCTTCACTGCCCATGTTTCTGTACCATAAAGTAGCACTTGTTGCACAACTATTTTGTAAATCTTTCTTTTCAGCTCTGTTGGCATTTGTCTGTACACACTACTCCTGATACTCTGTGCCCTGAGTCTACCTTTGGCTTCCTCATTTAGACTTCCCTTCTCAACTACACCTCCTAGATACCTGAAGCTGTTGACCTGTTCAACTATTTTCCTGCCCACCTCAATTTTCAGTTTCTTCTGGTTTCACCCATTTGCTGCCATGACAGCTGTCATGTCTGTGCTCAGTTTCATCCCATGTGCCATATATTTTGCAATTCATTCTCCAATCGTTTTCTTAAGTTCATGTTCAGAATCTATTTACAGCAGTTTTGTTGATCTATCCCCTCTGAAATGTATTTCTAATGTCGTCCATCACCAGTATGAGTCTTAAGAAATGGTCTTGCCTCAAAAGCTGCATATAAAATAAGAAATATTGGCAGGGCAGCACATAAACCTGTAGGCAATGATAACTGCACACACTGCCCAGACTGTGACAATCCATCTTTTTTAATGTAAATGTTGATTGGGAAGTGCGGTGTATTTAATAGGCAGTCAATGCTAATCTTGCTAGGAGGTCAGATAATATATATTGTCAAACATCACTTGTATGCCCAGTCTAAACGTGATTATTCAGAGACTGGGAAGGCAGTATGTGTGTTTGAAAGCAGCTAATCATTGTTCTGGCTTTTCAGGAGTGTGTGTGTGTGTGTGTGTGTGTGTGTGTGTGTGTGTGTGTGTGTGTGTGTGTGTGTGTGTGTGTGTGTGTGTGTGTGTGTGCGTGTGTGTGTGTGTGCGTGTGTGCGTGTGTGTCTAACTGTTAAGACATGAATGGATGACAAACAGCTGAAGTCAATTATTTTGTCCATTATTTCTTTCACTTGATCAGCATCAGGCTTCATAGGAATAACCAGTCTGAAAAGTGGTGGCAGTCTGTGTTGAAAAGCAAAGAATGGACTGACTTGTTAGTCACATTGTGTGTATGTGTCTATCGGTGTGGCTGTGCATCTGTGTGTCTGAATCTATGCATGCATGTAACACAGAAACAAGCTGAAGTATATTACTGGGACCATTACTTCTTTTACTGGATTACAGTCAAGATAGACCTTCTTAATCTTTCTATTTGTAATATTTTTTATGCCTTTTCTTGGACAATACTATAAACTTCTGCCCATGATTCTTCAAGTACGCTATCCATCAGGTCTTTACCTCTACTACAAATTTACTTGTAATACTGCTGAGCTGATATCAAACTGATCTAGATGCTTTTCTTGGTTTCTTAAATTTAATTCTAAACTTTGCAATATGAGGATGATGGTCTGAACAACAGTCAGCTCCGGAACTTGCTTTTGCTGACTGTACAGAATTGTTCTGTCTCTGACTGCAAAGGATATAGCCAATATGATTTTAGTACAGACAGTCTAGTGAATTAACTTGGCATAATTCTATTAGTCTTTATATCATTGCCTACTCCAAGGCCAAACCTCTTCCTTATTAGAGTTGTGCTTTAACTACTGACATCTACATTCCAATGAATGCAACACTTATTGTGTATTATTTGAAAAAGCTGCTGCAGGTCCTCATAAAATGTTCAACTCCTTCTCTTCAGCATCTGTAGTTGGAGTATAAACTTGTATCAAAGTAATGTTGAATGACTTGTCTTCTACCTTAAGTTTGTCATTTTATTCAAGTTGTAACCAAGCATTGATTTTAACACTTTTTCATTACCTATGAGGGATACTCCATTTCTTGTGCAAGATTATTCACCACAGCAGAAAATCCAGTGATCATCTGATATAAAAATCACCCATTACAGTCAATTTTGGTTCACCATTTCCCACGTTGTTAAGCTTTACTTTTGTCATTTTATTCATAACCACTTCAAGTTTGCCTTAGTTCATACTTCTTACATTCCAATCTCCAAAGGTGTACAGTCCTTTGCAGCATTTTTGGACTCCTTTCATCACTGAGCACATCATAAGATGGACATCCTTTTGACTTTAATCCATCTGTGTCATAACCTCTTGTACTCAGTCTTAGGATTATCATAGAAGTATTCTGGATACCTTCAGTCCTGAGAGTCTTGTTTTCCAGTGTCATTCTGACAAGTCTCTGGTTGCTTCTGTCCATAAGGTTTTCTTGGCAAAAACATTTCCAGTGGGCCTCCTTTTATCTGATCTTTATGGCATGGGCTACACACATTGGGTGGACATACACAGTAGAGCTCATAACTGAGATACATAAGCTCCTTCACCAGAACAAGGTAAGATATCCAATTTAGTGATTGGTGTAGGCCAAAAATCACACAGACACACACACACACAAAAACACTTCCTACATGGAACACAGCCCATTGGTCTAGGACCTAAATATGACTGTCCTCCTCATACTTAGAAGGATAGCTTAAATCCAGACAAAATTTGCTCCAAATGGTTTCCTTTCCTATATGTAAAGGAATATTTAATAAGAACTGAACTAGCAAACAAATGTATTTTTTTAAAATAGACCAAAACCTATCAATGACAGTAAGTCAAATATATTGTGGCTGTTTTGCTTAACATGTGAGAAGCTTGGCATGGTGAAATGAATGCCAAGATTCAATAGCACAGAGACATTCACACAATCAAGAGGGTGACTTTACTGTTTTGGTCAACATTGTTAGGGAAAATAGTAAACAGAATTTGGTATATAACAAAAACATGAAAAGTACAAGGCATGTAGAAAGTTTATTATATAAAATGACCGAATAATGAATGCTTACAATAACAAATGTAGTGCAGAAATCTGATATTACTCGTGGAAAAAACACAGAATGAGGGAATTGGGAATTACATTTTTCAAAAAATACATATATGTGTTCATTGAGCTAGGTTTCCAGAAGAGTGCCAAATTAAACTTTCGTCAAATGTGGTATCTTTTTTCCATGCATTTAGAAGAGTTCCAATAATTCTAAGAGTTTAAAAGCAGGAAAGCAAATGCATAACTATTAAGTAATCAGAACCTATAAAATGAGTTCATAGTATAATCACTGTAGGGAACAGGACAATCTTGGAATATGTCAATAAAAGGATATCACTGTGTATCCATGTTTTTACATATTTTCTTTAAGTATTTATTTATTGCTTTCTTTTTGGCCCTGTTGCTTGCTGAACATATGCCTCCCTTCTTGGTCAACTGAACCATTTTCCCCCTTATTAGGGCAAGAGCTGAGTGAAATGGCACAGGAAAATAACTTTCTTGGGTGGCGTAAGCCAGGGAACCTTGTTGACTAGGCTTACGTAGGCACTTGGGCCGATAGCCTATTACCTACCTATGAGCATATAAAATTAGCCATCATTGTATATTTTTTCCTATTTTTAAGCCCTAACTCCCACTCAACATCCAAGGGGATGGCAAGCAATGGGCTTTTATGATGCATGTCATGCCATAACATGATGCAGTCAGCTGGCCATGTCCCTCCTCACAGACAAGTACCACCATGTGATTCAATCTCGTCTTTGGGATTCTACCATACAGAATGTGCTAAAGAGCAAATACTTCACCACTTTCTCTAAAAGATAAGTACGTAAGCTTAAATCTCATTTTATGTTTCCACCCCTATGCCAGCTACACAAAGGCAGCTAAACCACTAGTCGAACTTGGGTCACCTGGATCAGGGTTTTGGCCCCCTGTGTTAAGAAAGCTACCATAACTGTACATCCAAGTTTGGAGTGTTAGTGCAGTTTGTGATGTGGAACTATGACCTGCTATGGATCACAGCTTTACCAGCTGAACTTTAGAGTGTGTGAATTTTATTTCAGTTGTATTTCCAATAAAAAGATACAGAATGTAGTCTATCTACCTGCTACACAACTGTAGGTTACCACTAAAGAAGTGTTTGCCCCCCCCCCCAGCATAGCTGCAGCTGCCATAAAATAAAATAAAGATATGGTGCAAATAAAGATAGTGTGTTCTCCAATTAAAAAGCAAATAAGTACACGTCTTAAATAATGGTCTTACAAACTTAAAAAAGTTGCTAGAATAACAGTTTTTCATTGGCACGTCTTTTCTGAAGGATATGAAGTCTGAAGCTGAAATATCTATCATTATTTTCTGACTTTAGATCTCAGTAATTTGGCAGAAAAAAAATAATTTAACGAGAAACAGACCAAAAAATGTGAGACAAAAATCTGGACATCCTGTGAAAATCTGGACAGTTGAGAGTTATGCTTAATGTGCATAAAATATAAATGACCTCCTCTTTGTCCATAGTGTCTAAAACACATTCTCTGCCCGTTTACCTTGACAGAAGACTTACAGTATTGAGACATTTTAGGTAATTTAAATCAACCAGCATTTTCAACTGAAGGGATCTTTGCCTCCTTAGATGTGGTGGCTTTCTGCCAACCCACATATAAAAGGTTTGAAAAGGTTCCATGATGCCCTCTTAAAATGTGATTTTATTTCAAATGTGAATGCTAATGTTTTTATGATATTTATAAAAACTGTTCTGGACAACAATTTCATGTATTTTGAGGAAGATTTGTTTAAACAAAGACTGGAGTGGCTATGGGGGTGTCATGTGCTCCCCTGTATGCCAGTCTAATTATGTGGCACAGGGAACAGCAACATGTTTTCAGTTCTCCTTTTTCCAAATATTTTAACGTATATGTAAAATGTTTGGATGACATCTATATCTTTTGAAATGGATCTGAGGAGACACTCAGATACTTTCTGGAATACACAGATGGGCCCCAAAATTTGGGTGAAAGGCCAGATTTTATGCATAAATATATATATATATATATATATATATATATATATATATATATATATATATATATATAAATATATATATGGGTCTACTTTAGATTACTGAAACGCCACTTCGCCGACACACAAAACACCGACACCAAACAACCGAAAACACACAATACCGACAACGCAAAACACCGAACACCATTACACCGACACACTAAACGTAAACAACACACTACACAACATTACATATCCACTAACCCTAACCCAAACCCTAACCCTAAGGTCCGACACTACCGCACACTTACCCTACCTGCACCCTAACCCTAACTCACTTAACCCACCCCTAACACTAAGGTCCGACACTACCGCACACTTACCCTACCTGCACCCTAACCCTAACTCACTTAACCCACCCCTAACACTAAGGTCCGACACTACCGCACACTTACCCTACCTGCACCCTAACCCTAACTCACTTAACCCACCCCTAACACTAAGGTCCGACACTACCGCACACTTACCCTACCTGCACCCTATCCCTAACTTACTTAACCCACCCTAAAACATAAACCCGTCACTATCACACACTTACATTACCCAAACCCTAACTCCGACACTACCGCACACTCACCTTTCCCACACCCTAACCCTAAATCCCTCACTATTGCACACTTACCTGTCCGCTCCCTAATCCTAAATCCCTCACTATCGCACACTTACCAAGTCGCGCTCACACGTTCCCCTTGTCGGTCTTCCGGCTGTCTGGATTTCAGCTTGTCGGTCAACTTCGTTGTCGGTCCTTTCATGTTGAACTGGCGTTTCGGTAATTTAAAGTGGACCCATATATATATATATATATATATATATATATATATATATATATATATATCTGTATAAAGGGAAAATTAGAATTACAGGCACCAACAACAAATGGTAGTACAAACAGAACAATAGAAAGAGGCTAGTGAAATGTGGTCATTATAGACAGTGCAAGTGCACCTATACAGGGCCAAAAATTAAGCTTAATACTTTAAAAATTAATACTTAATAGAAAATATACACGGGACGTGAATTCCACTTCATAAAGGCAGCAATAACTCTGACATCTCTAATTTCCGTCCCATTGCCATACTCTCCCCAATCTCAAAAATACTGGAGAAATGTATTCATGCCCAACTCCTCACCCACCTGACCCAACACCAAATCCTCTCCCGTACTCAACACGACTTCAGACCTGGACATAGTACTAACACTGCCCTCATTTCCTTCCTTGACACAGTGAACAGAGCTTGAGATGCTGGGTCCTTACTCTCAGCACTCTTCCTGGACTTATCAAAATTTTATTTATTTATTTATTGCAGTTGGTTTACCAGGATAGTCCATTGGGCCACGAAGAACCCGTTTTCAATGGAGTCCTGGGGAGAAAAGCTCCAAAAAAGAATAAATGTACATTAACATTTGACAATAATTTCTAGGTACATTGTAGTAAAAGAACATAAGCAAAATATTAAAGTTTGTTATAATTTGATAGTAACAGCCTTGGTATATGCTATAGAATCAACAAACACAAACATAGAAGAAGATTAATAAGCAAACATGGAAGATGAAAATTAGAAGTTATGTACTCACCATAACGTTCCATCTGAGTAGGTGTATTCATTTGTCTGCAACCTGTGGGTTATGGATCCGATATCGGATCCGAACCGGCATGGTTTTCCAGCTATGGATCCAAGCTCTCAGCTCCTCCCCTCACCCATAATGCCCTGCTCTACCCTCATGACCTCAGATCGAGTTTGCCAAAGCAACAACACCCTGAAAAGGGTAACATAGAATATGCAGGAAACTGAAAGGCCAGGGGGATAGGAGGGCGGGATGGTTGCAGACAAATGAATACACCTACTCAGATGGAACGTTATGGTGAGTACATAACTTCTAAATCTGAAGTAGGATATTCATTTGTCTGCAACCTGTGGGACAGAGTCCCCAGCTACCTGAATCTTGGGCGGCCATCATGGAAGGATATTCCGAGCACCGCGAGCCAAAGGATGCTCTACCCCTAGATGCAAGATCCAACTTATAGTGGGAAATAAAAGTATGAGATGAAGCCCACGTGGCTGCTGCACAAATATCATCTAGAGGAATCCTAGCCTTGAAGGCTGCCGAGGTAGATACTGACCGGGTTGAATGGGCATGAACACCCTCCGTGCGGGCCTTCCTGAAGCTTGATAAGCCAATAAGATGCACTGTGAAATCCAGCGGACAGAGAAACTTTAGAAATTGGCTTGCCCAAATTAAATTTTGCAAAGGAAATAAACAACTGGTCGGATTGCCTATGACCAGCCGTCCTGTTCAGATAAAATCTAAGTTGCCTGTGAACATCTAATGAATGTAGTTTATATTCACCTTTGTTTTCATATTTAGGGAAGAAAACAGGAAGGTTAATGGACTGATTGATGTTTGCTTCAGAAGCGACTTTAGGAAGAAAGGACGGGTTGGTCCTGAGGTAGACACGGTCCGGATGAAATACCAAGTAAGGAGGTTTAGCTGACAATGCTTGAAGCTCAGAAACTCTCTTGGCCGATGTAATGGCTACCAAAAAGGCTGTCTTGTAGGACAAGAATTTGAGATCCACCGTAGCCGCTGGCTCGAAAGGAGGGGCGGTCAAGGCCTGTAGGACCAGAGAGAGGTCCCAAGGAGGAACTGCTTGCTTTATAGGGGGCCTGAGAAGAAAAGTACCTTTAAGAAAAATTTTACACAATTTGGCTGACATAAGAGGATTAGAGTCATGGCCAATGTGATAATGAGAAATTGCCGCCAGTTGTACTTTGACTGTGGAACTGCTGGCACCATCGTTAAAGAGAGTGGTTAGAAAGTCAAGCACTAAAGGAAGAGGAACCGTGAAGGGATTCAGGCCTTGCCGCTCCGCCCACAAAGAAAAACGTTTCCACTTGCTTCGGTAAACCTTTCTAGTGGATGGTTTATGAGCTGCCACCAAAATTGCCTTAACCGGTGACGAAATACCGGGAGTCCTGATCAGGAGTGGAACTGGAGCAGCCAAGCGGTCAGCTTCAGGTTGTCTAGATTCGGAGGAGGAATGCAGGATGGATGGGATATCAGATCCGGGATGGGATCTAGAATCCAAGGAGGATTCACCGAGTGAGACCTTAGGAAGGGGAACCAGATCTGTCGAGGCCAAAACGGAGCAATGAGAATCATTCTGCAACCCACCCGAGAGGCTTTCTGAAGAACTTGGAGCATCAGAGGTAAAGGTGGATAAGCATACAGAAGACCGGGTGGCCAAGCATGCACCAGAGCGTCTCTTGGGGTACCTCCGGGAGGAGGTATCAGAGCGAAAAACTGTCGCACTTGGTGTTTGAGGGAGAGGCAAAAGATCGCATGAAGGGTTCCCCACCGTGCGAATATGCATTCCGCTACTTGACAATTGAGAGACCACTCGTAAGGGGTCAGAATGGTGCGACTGAGCTTGTCCGCTAGGATGTTGGACCGACCCGGAATGTGCGTTGCTATTAGAAAGCGGTTGGTGGAGATTGCCCATTCCCAAACTCTCATGGCTTCTCGACAAAGAGGGTAAGACCTTGTTCCCCCTTGCTTGTTGATGTACCAGACAACAGACATGTTGTCCGATTGAATCGCAATTGTTCCCAAGGGAAGAAAGTCCTGAAGTGCTAGCAACGCTAAGAGCACTGCTCTCATCTCTAGAACATTGATATGCAGTAAGGTCTCTGAATCGTCCCACGTGCCTTGGACGGTCCGGCCCGCAAAGTGCCCCCCCCACCCGAGGCGGGAGGCGTCCGTGGTCACCGTGGCGAGAGGGGGAGAAGCACAAAATGGGCGGCCTCTGTGGAGATCCGGGGAGTGGAGCCACCACAAGAGGGACCGCTTGCAAGCCTTGCTGATCGCTATGGGATGATGCATGGGGAGAGCAAGGTATGACCACTGTACTAAGAGCGTCCACTGTAGAATGCGCATATTGAGCCTGGCAAGAGGAAGAAGTGCTATAGCTGATGCCATGGACCCTAGAGCCCTCAGGACCAACTCCGCCGGAACAGAACTTGAGTGGAGAATGGCCCGCACCTGGAGCTGCAGATTTTGAACTCTGTCCGCAGTGAGGAAGGCTCGTAAACTCCTTGTGTCTAGCCTGGCCCCTATAAAATCTAAGAGCTGTGTGGGCCAGGTTGGATTTCTTTGTGTTTATTGTGATGCCCAGAAAGGAGCAAGATGGAGAAAGGAGTCTCAGCCAATAAGAGTAGATGCCTTGTTGGGGCGGTAAGAAGCCAGTCGTCCAGGTAGGGAAAGACCTGCACCCCTGAAGCCTCAGGTGGGCCGCTACCACTGCTAATACTTTGGTGAACACCCTGGGGGCTGTGGTGAGACCAAAGGGAAGGACCCGAACTGGTAGTGACTGGCTCCCAGCCGAAGCGGAGAAACCTCCTGGAGCGCCTGTCCATCAGGATGTGGTAGTACGCGTCCTTGAGGTCTATCGAGCACATCCAGTGATTTTCTCCCAGAAGGGGGAGAATAGATTGCAGAGTGACCATTCGGAATTTTTCTTTGGGGACTGCCAGATTCAAGAGAGAGAGGTCTAGGATTGGTCTTAGTTCCCCGTCTTCTTTGGCACTAAAAAGAATCTGGAGTAGAACCCTGATCCGATCTGGTCTGGGGACGGGCTGGATGGCTCTTTTCTTTAGCAGATGGCCAATTTCTGCCAAAGCGGCCTCCCGTTGACCGGGTGGGACGTCTGGGAGGATTTCAACTTTGGAAGGTGAAGGAAAGGGATGCGATATCCTCTGGATATGATCTGGAGAACCCAGCGGTCCGATGTTATGGACTCCCATGCCGCTAGGTGCCCCGAAAAACGTCCCACGACCGCCTCCAGAGTGGAGCAGTCGGGCAACCCCCCGGGGTGCTGCGGGCCGTTCAGAGAAAGGTTCCCTGGACCCGAAGTTTCTGGGAGCCCCTCTGCCTCTAGGGCGGTCCTCCCTGTCCTCCTCTGCCACGGAAGGACTGGTTGTCCGGAGCAGGCTGGGACTGCTGCGACTTCCGGAACCACATCTTCTTCTGACCCTTTTGGTTCCTAGAGTAGGGCCTCTGGGGTGCAGAGAAGCGGATTCCGACGGCAGACAGCGTCTTCCCGTCCTTCTCGCTCTGGGTCAACGTCTCGCGAACGGTTTTGCCAAACAGAGCAGAACCATCAAAGGGGGCGTTCGCAAATGACGCTTTGAAGGGCTCAGAAAAATCGAGGACGGAGCCAGGCCTGACGTCTAGTGACTAGTCCTGTCCCCGCAGCTCTAGCGGCGCCTTCCGTTGCATGGGAGAGTAGCCGCATAGAAGTATTAGTAACTGACCTAAGAGTGGCCATACGGGTGGAGTGCAGAACCCTGTCCTCCTCCGAAATGGACTCTGGGGGGGATGCAGCGTATTCTTTAATAAGATCTCGCTGCATCCTAATGACATGTGCCAAGTAGTTCAGCGCCCTTACCGAGAAGGTTGCTGAACTAAACATCCGCTTCCCCAAGCGGTCCATCATCCGAGACTCCTTGCTCGGGGGGTGGACTGAGCGACTCTCCTGAGCCAGTTCCCTCTTGGTGGCCGCCGCCGTCAACATGGCATCTACCGGAGGCCCCTTACTCCAATGGGCCCGGTCGGACGGTGGGCTAAGGATCCTATCTGGCCTCTTGGGAATTGGCTCCACGGTGTCCGGTTCCTTCCACGCCCTGGTGGTAATAAGGTCCACCAGGGGTCGGCAGGGGACACCCAAGAGGTAGACGGGCCCGCTTCAAATGCCTCCAAGAACACGGACTCGTCCGAGGAAGACTTGGGGCAGACCACCCCTTATACGGAGCATTTCCATGATGTCTCCAAATGAGACATCCTCGGGGTGACCGTGGGGAGCCTTCCCTTCCTCCAAGTCCGTGTCTTCTGTGAGAGACTCGGGGAGTCAATGTGCCTCCTTTTGCGTATGCTTGCGAGGACATCCTCTGGGGGCTGTCAGAGGAGTCCTCACAAGCAGCAATTTGTTCCATAGGAGCAACTTGGGGCACAGAAGCGGGCTGTCCCAGGGGCCGGATGGTGGAAGCCTGGCCCAGTGCACAAGGAGCGCGGGACGGAGCCGAACAAGTGCCGGGGTCCGGAGACCCTCAACAGGGCCCTCTCCACTACATCAAACGCCGAAGGGGAGCCGACCTCGACCAAAGGATCCGACAATCGGCTCCCCTCGGATCCGAAGAGTGGATCGAGCCGGCGCCCGGCGCCGGATCCGAAGCGACAGTGCGCTCCGACACAGACGGCGCCGGCGAGCACTGATCCCCCCGGATCCGAGGCTCGGATCCAGGCTCCGAGAGGTCGGATCCGACGCACTCGAGGGCAGGGTCGGATCCGAAGTACCAAGTACTATCGGCGCCGACCCACCCCCGGCTCCGAAGCTGCTCGGCTCCAGCTGCTCTGAACCCGGATAGCGGGTCGGAGAAGGAGCAATAGGCTTAAAAAAGGGTGTTGAGCTCCCCCCCAGAGGGGGGGGAGGTAAGAGCACTCCCATCTGCATCTGGGCCTGGATGAATCTTCTCATCATCCGGTCCAGATCAGCATCGGAAAGGCTATATGTGGATCTCGACGAGGCTACCGAGGTAGGCCTGGAGTGCCTCGACGGAGATCGGGTCTCCTCCTCCTCAGGACCCGGTGAAAAGCACACAGGGGACCGGAGCCGAGAAGGAGGAGACCGAGCCGACAACGGAGCCGGGGGAGAAGCCCGCTTGGCTGGCGGGGCCGAAACAGAGGTCTCGGCCCGCCGCTTGTGGTGCTTCTCCCTCCGGTCCTTTTTCCTAGCATCCCTCTCCTCTCCAGAAACGGGAGGTTGAGTCCCAGGAGCAGGAGGGGGTGCCACGGAGGGAATAACCGAAACCACGGTCACTACCGAAGGAGCGGAGGCCGGAGCCGAGTCTGGCGGTAAAAGGCCCGCCAAGACAAGCTTGGACCTCCGCTCCCTCAGTGCCCTGGGGTTGAACCCTGCACAAATGGAGCACCCAGATGTGAGGTGTTCAACCCCCAGGCACTTAACACACCGAGTGTGGCCATCAGCCGGGGAGAGCTTATGGCCACACTCGGTGCATTTAGAAAATACAGATTTGGGCTGATCAGCCATTCAAATCTATACAGCTACTAATTAAAAGTAACTAAAAGTAATACAGACACACAGGCCCAACACACACACACTACGCCAACAGCGAGGGGAGGGAAAAAAATACTTAATTTAACTCTAAATAAAACTATCAAAGAGGGAAACCTAAACTTTCACACAAAAATGTACAAAAAACTTCAAATTTTCTGATTTAACAGATATAAAACTAGCACTTAGCTGAGAGCTATAGATACCAATCCAGTCACCAGCGCGGCAAACGAGATCTGAGGTCATGAGGGTAGAGCAGGGCATTATGGGTGAGGGGAGGAGCTGAGAGCTTGGATCCATAGCTGGAAAACCATGCCGGTTCGGATCCGATATCGGATCCATAACCCACAGGTTGCAGACAAATGAATATCCTACTTCAGATCAGTAGGTTATGGTAATTAAAGGGCAGGTAGTAGAGTAGTTATATAGTAGAGTAGGTTATGAGGGGTGGGTGCATGAGCACTCCCATAGAGATGCTAGGTGTGAGAAAAGAGATTTCTTGAAGGAAGAGTGATTAGTGGTAGTGCGGATGTTAGGTGGAAGAGAGTTCCAGAGGCGAGCGAGGCTGAAGGAAAGAAGGTTTTTGCCTGGGGGATGAGTGGGTTTGTGCACTTCTAGTAGATTCTGATTATTGGACCTTAGGACTCTGTTTGGTAGGTGCATTTTGAGGGCAGAAGAAAGGGAGGGACAGTTGGAGGGGTTTAGAATCAGCTTGTGGGCTAGAGTTAGTTGAGTGTAAGTGAGATAGTTGGGAAGTTCTAGCCATTTTAGTTTATGGAGGGAGATACAGTGGTGGGTGGAAGATCTATGAGAGGTGGCAAATTTAGCAATTTTGTTATAACAGGAGGAGAGCTGTTTTTTTAAAGAGGATTGAAGATTTGTAAGTAGAGGGGCACCATAGAGAAGGGAGGGGATAAGAAAGGAAGTAGCTAGAGTGGTTTTAGTGGTGGATGTAAGATAGGCATTTTGTCTATACAGCATGCCAAGTTTTTGATGTGTTTTTTTGATGTTTTTTTGGAGGTGGGAATTAAATTTTAGCTGGTTGTCGATCTGGACCCCGAGTAGTTTGGTGTCTGACACTATTTCGAGAGGTAGGTTATTTTGACTGGTAACTAAGAATGAGTTTATGTTGGGGGAGTGAGTTTAGAGGAGTAAATAACATTAATTTGGTCTTGGTGGCATTGAGAGCAAGATGATTTCTTAGCATCCATTGCTCTGTGGAGGAAAAGGCATCTTGAGTAAGTTTTTGTAGTGTGGGGATAGAAGAGGCAGAGCAGATGATAGTAGAGTCATCAGCATATTGGATGATGCTCGAGAGGGGGATAGATTTGTAGAAGTCATTAATAAAGATATTGAAGAGTAGAGGACCCACTATGGAGCCTTGTGGAACTCCAGTAGGGGTATTTAGGTAAGAGGAAGTTGCTTTTTTCCATTTAACAGCTTGATTTCTGTTTGATAGATAGCTAGAGAACCAGTTCAAAGAGGAGGTAGAGAGGTAGAGTTTGGAGAGTTTTGTTAGGAGCAGACTGTGAGAGATAGTATCGAAGGCTTTTGAAAGATCAAGGAGGATGGTGGAAACAATTTGACCTGAGTCGCGGGCTTTGTTGACGATTTCAAGAAAGGAGAGAAGGGCAGTCATGGTGCTATGATTAGGTCTGAAACCGTGTTGTGTGGGGGTGATAAGTTTGTTATCTAGAAGATGAGGAAGAAGTTGGAATTGTACACATTTTTCAAGGATTTTTGAAATGGGGGACAAGATGGCTATGGGACGGAAGTTATTAATGCTGTTATTGTTACCACCTTTGTGTAATGGTATGATAAATGCTTGTTTCCAAATTTGGGGAACTGTACCTTCTTGTAGGGAGCGATTAATTAAGATGCTAATGGGATAGGCAAGGCTTTCAGCAGCAATACTGAGAAAGTAAGATGGGATATTATCAGGAGCATTGGTACAAGGTTTCAATTTTTGAAGGAATTTCTTAATGGTAGCAGTAGGAATGGGATTTAAAGTGAAGAGGGTGCAGTTGGGGGGTGTTGAATTCTGGGGTGGTAAGGATGTGGGTGGGATTTGTGTAGAGTAGGGGATAGTGGGATTAGTGGGTGGTGGGTATGGAGTGGATGCAGAGATATCGGGGGTGGGTGAAGGGGTGTTGGGTGTTGGGGAGGAGATAGAAAAAGAGGAGGTAAGTTTGGAAATAGAGTCAATGAAGAAGGAATTAAATTGAGTGCCCATACCCTCCTGCTTACTAAACTCTCTGTTCTAAGACTCTCTCCTCCTACCCTACAATGGTTTACTAATTATTTTAATGACAGGCAGCAATCTATAAAATGGCAACACTCTCTCCTGCCTTTCATAACTACAAACACAAATGTCCCCCAAGGTGAAATTCTGGGGCCCCTAGTATTTAGTATATTCGTCAACAACTTTCATTCCTCTCTCTGTACCACAGTTCTGTTATCCAGTATGCAAATGACTCCACTATTATCTGCACTGTAAATATGCCCTACACTACAGCACCTCACCCAAGAGGCATTTAGGTCCACCGAAACCTGGATGGCCTAGAATCACCTAGCTCTTAACCCCAATAAAACAAAACTTTTAGTATTCACCCCCACAACATCCAGCACCGTTGACAAGTCACTGTTCTCCATTCAATCCCAAAGCAACACAATCATTGAAGTCATACCCAGCTCCAAATTGCTAGGCGTTATCACTGATGACAAATTAACCTTCGATCTCCATATCTATAACAACATTAAAAAAAAACATCAAAAACTAGGTGCCCTGTACAGGTAAAACAATCTTCTTAGCCTCTCCACAAAAAAGGCTCTAGCCTCATCCTTCCTGTTTACAGCACTTCTTTATGGTGCTCCCATCCTCACCAAACTACAGTCCTCCTTAAAAACAAAACTAGACTCCTGCTATAACAAAATCGCCAAGTTTGCTACAAACGCTAAATTTTCTATCCATCACTGTTTCTCTCTGCAACAACTAAATTGGCTAGAATCCCCTTACTATCTCACCTTTCTACAATTAACTACAGCCCATAAGCTAATCTACAACCCAGAAATCTGCCCTTCCCTCTCCTCCATACTGACCATGTATTAGCCTAACCGACAACTGAGGTCTGCAAACAAAATGCTGCTATCTGTTCAGAATCCTAAACTCACAGCTGGCCAAATGTTATATTCCTGCACTATCTCTAAAGCATGAAATAATCTCCCCCTTTTACTCAAGACTATCAACAATCCTGCCAACTTTAAAAAATCCCTCAAACAACATCTCTCTTCACTTTGGTTATGCTCCTGCATCCCAACACACAACTCCAACTACTGACTACCTCTCCCCTCTGTTACTCCTCTCTATCATTTCTTTCCCCTTCTCTCTGCCTACTCACTTATTCCCTGTCACATTAGACTGTCCTTATCCTACCTAGCCCTTCAAATCTCCCACTGTTTCTTACACTGCACTCAACTCCCCGTGGCATTTAGCCCAGCAAATAATTCACATCAAATGCTACTTGTATCCACTGTACAAACCTTGCAGTTTTATATTTCATCATGTGATATGTGAATATATTGCCATTTACTACTTCTACTTTTTTCACAATTATAACTTGTTCTATATGGTTTTTATTAGTCTCTTTCAATGTATTAGTACTGAGTATCTGAGGTTTTTCTCCTATGTGATTTAACACGTTTTTCATACTTAATTTTGTGAACTTTTCTAAATTGTATTAATATTTATCTTTTGGTGTAGTTTTGTGGAGATTTTCTTCCCGGGCCTCCACTGAAAATGGGCTTATTTCTGGCCCAGTGGACCTTCCCTGTTAACAAATGCAATAAATAAATAAATGTGACACCAAAGGAGTGGTCTGTTTATGTTTACATGATTACTGTCACTACGTTTCTATGGGCAAAACAGAGGGAACCATGTGCATTTATGAACACAATTACGAAACAGAAAATAAAAATAGCAATAATGCACTTTTTATAAACACTCTGCACTGCATGCAATACTCCAACGTTCCTATCCATCCCTTGGAAAGCCCATGGGAACTGAAAATAGAGTACAGAGAACTGACTTGGCAACTGTGGCTTAAAGGGTGACTGCCACAGATTTTTCAACTGTTTAATTGTTTTGGTAAGTACTTTAAATCATGTAATCCAGCTGTTTAGATTCATGTAATCCAGCAGTTTAGATTCAGTCAGCTTTTCAGTTAAGAGCTTACAGCAGAAATGCTAACAGTTTCCTCTGTATGCTCCTTTTATTTACAGTCCCTTGCTGACAGTCAGGTTTCATTACTTTACTGTAAAGCTTACTGAACCAGTGGAAGTCTATTGTACATTTTTGTTTGTACCCAAGTAGTTCATTCTTTCATACTCACTCACATACACAAGTATTTATATCTGTGTACGTGAACTTTTTTCCAGTAAAACATTTGTTTGGTTTACTGCTAATGGAGACAGATGTACTGTATACATTATTTGATAAGGCTTCTTTCAATTGTCATCTGTTGTTTATACCACTGATAGGTATTTCAAAAGGCTGAGCCTGAAAAAGCACAAAAATCTTTCTGCTCCCTCTGCTAAGTATTTAAACAACATATGATTTCCTTCATGCTAACGAATAGTTAGTCCATTATAATCATATTTTAATTCTATTTGTCCATTGCTTAAGAAAAATTTAGAAATCCCTCTGGAAGGCACTCCCTATTGATTGGTTATCTCGGTTATATTACCTGTATTTTTCTGTTTGGTACCTACAACAAATAAAACACATAAGCAATGTAACACAGCTGCCTCAAGAACACAGAGATACTTCATCAGCTGCATATAATGAGCTATCCAATACACCATCCAAGAAAGGTGCACATGAAGAGTTAAGACTTGTTGGACCACCCACCAAGCGTGGAAATGTCGTAGTAATAAGTTACCCCATTGTGAGAAATACAAGTACACAACCCACTAGGCTGAACAAGAAAATGTTAATGGTGAACTGCCTCTCAGGTACAACTACATAAAAGGTCACTCAAGTCACTTAACCCTAGGTACACATATAACATGGATGATGTTCATGGGGTGTGAACAACAAGATGCACACATTCTTTGAATGCATGAAGGGACACATGGTGCAGCTGTCTAAGTATGCATATGAGGATGATATATAACCAATCTTGAGTATCATCCTACCATTTGTCACAATATAAACCAAATGTAATGGACTTGAATAACTGGTCTGATCTGGGTGACATTCCAAGGGTATGAGATATTGCTAAGTCTGACAGTGCAAAAGGTAATGCTCAGAGCTGTTGTTCTTGTGGTACAGGGTTTGAGACCCACAGCCCTCATTTGCCTACTGTGTGACTTTGAGTAAGTCACTTAACCAGGCATTACTCTACGATCTACCCTGAAAAGGGACTCATATGCTTGCATGGAAGTACATAGTCAACAGTCACTGGCTGTGGGCCAATAAAGACCTAACTACTTTGCAGGGGATGGCCTGCATCTCTAGAATGAGGGTTTTAGTAAATGGACAATTTTTCATCCTACAGGGTACTTTTTCGAGCAACAACAATCATCTGCTTCAAATACCAACTCAGCCAAACTAAATCAGGACAGTATAAAAGTAATACATTTCAATGCTTGAAGCCACTAAAATACCATCCCTAGAAGATTTCCTGACCCAAGAAAGGCGTCTGCATCATCACTGAAACATGGTTCCTGTGCAGTGATACCATACTCTCCCTACCAAAATTAAACATATTCCATTCATTCCGCCCTCTACTGAGGACACCACTGTTACTGCTAGGGTTACCACCCGTCCCACTTTGCGAGGGACAGTCCCTCTTTGGGCAGTTGTGTCCTGCAAAAAAATTGTAAAAATGGCAAATGTCCTGAGATTTTAGGATAAAATTATTTCCTATATTTTATGTAATAGTTGCATAAAACAGTTATTCTGTATCTGAAAAACCTAAATATTATAAGAAACAAAATAAGCAACTAAAATACTGCAATCCAAATTGTAGCTTGCTACAGATCACCCACCATGCCCCAGGATTCCCACTCCTCTTTTCTTGATGTACTGGAAAATATTAGGGTTCAACCAAACACCCTAATAATGGGCGATTTCAACTACCCCACCATTAACTGGGAAAACTATTCATGTACCAACTCCTTCGCTCAACGCTTTCTGGAATTCATAAACTCCAATGCCCTGGATCAACTTATCCACACCCCCACCAGGGATAACAATATCACAGATCTAGTCATTACCAATATGAGTGACCGGTGTTCCACACCTGAAGTCAACGCCTCATTGGTCCGATCCGACCATAAGCTAATTACCCTAGATATCCACATCCTGCCTCCACCCCTCCCATTAAGTAAACCATGGTAAAACATTTCTCCAAAGCCAACTTCATGCTTCTTAACACAGAAGTGGTGAACTTCATGACACCCATGCAGATGGACAATACAGTTATGACTACTGAATCCTACACAATTGCACTGTATAAGCACTTACATGAGTGCATGGATCGTGCTATCCCAAACAGAACCAAGACGCTATCCTCCAAAAAAAGGAAGCCAATCTGGTGGTCCCCTGCCATAAACAAACTGTAAAACAGAAGGAAGAAACTCTTGCAAAAGAGAGTAAAATCCCACGAGTGGAGGAGCTCCCTGGTCAGCCTCAGTAAGAAGTTGCGATCCCTGATAGAATCCTCCAAAGCTAGTTACGAAAACAAAATTGCCACTGATTCTAAAGACAACCACAAAGCATTCTATAGCTATGTCAAGAATCTCAATGGCAACACTCAGATTTGCTCTGAGTTACAGCACAATGGCACTAAATATACAGACCCAACTAATATTGCCAACATCCTGGCAGATAGGTTCAGTGCTAACTTTACCCCTCTCTCACCCCCTAAAGAGCCCATCTCTATACCGGAAGAATGCAAATTTCCTGTAATCACGGCTGCACAGGTAAAAACCACACTCTCCAAAGCCAAGAACACAGCATCCATAGGACCAGACAACATCCCAGGCTGCGTTCTACACGAACTACAGAATGAACTGGCACCCCACCTATGTACCATGTTCAATCATATCCTCACCTCAGGCTTTGTGCCTGCTGAATGGCGCACAGCAATGGTTATCCCACTCCACAAGGGGGGAGCCACCACGGACCCCGGGCACTACCACCCCATTAGCCTGACGAGCCTGGTCTACAAGGCCATGGAATGTATCATCATGGAACTTATAAACAAAGACATTGATAATCTCCAAACTCTGGATCCCACCCAGTTTGGGTTTGTAAAAGGCAGATCATGTCTCCTAAACCTGATAGACTTCTTTGAAGCAGTCACCAAAGCCGTAGACAAGGGTAAGGTGGTTCACACAGCCTATCTAGATCTTGCCAAGGCTTTTGACACCATCTCCCACTCTGGAATTATAGATAAACTCACTAAACTATGCATAAATCCCTATGTCACAAGATGGGTTGCCAACTGGCTCACTGACAGAACCCACACTGTGAAAGTAGCAGACTCCAAATCCGACTTCAGACCAGTGACAAGTGGAGTACCACAGGGTTCAGTCCTGGGTCCTCTCCTGTTTGGTTTATACTTCTCTGAAGTACAGGCTAACACAGAAGGTCTTTGGCTAACAAAGTTCGCAGATGACTGCAAACTAGGAGCCATAATCGAAACTCCTAACGATGTGGACATCCTACAAAAGGGCCTCACTGAGACAGATGCCTGGTGTCAAAGCCATGGCCTCAAGCTCAATGCCAAAAAGTGCATTGTCATCCCCTTTGGTAAAAACTCTGTACCCATGAACTACAACATAGGCTGTAGTATACTTAACACCGAAAGTGTGATAAGAGACCTTGGGACACAGGTCGACAGTAATCTCTCCTTTGATAATCACATTGCCACAGTAGTCAGGAAATCCTTCTACGTGGCACACCTCATCACAAAAGATTTCTCATCCAGAAAAAAAGAGGTCATTGTTCCCCTCTACTCATCACTCATTAGACCCATTATAGAGTACAATGCCCCTTTTGGTATGTACCTCACAAGACATCTACAACAACTGGAAAGGTCGCAGAAATACCTCACAAAGAGGATTACCGGCCTCAAACAGATGCCCTACGCAGACCGCCTCAAAAAACTCCAGCTTTACTCCGTCGCATATCGCCTACTAGGAGGTGATCTCTGCCTAACATACAAAGCTATGTCAAACCCAGAGCTGTTGGACATGCTGCACTTAAAGAAATACCAATCCCTCCGAGCTACATGCTCTAGGGACCTAAACCTTGTCACCACAATAAACAGAACATGCTGGAGGGATAGATTCCTGTCCCAGTGACTTCCCATACTCTGGAATAAACTACCTATCTATGTCAAACAAAGCTCCTTATTAGCACTCTTCAAGAAAAATCTTGATGATTGGATGGGAAATAGGAAATTCACCCCGGGGATCACCTCTGTGGCTCTGCTCGACAGTGTCACAGGAAAATGATTTTCTTGGGTGGCAAAAGCCAGGGTAACTTTTTGGCTGGGCTTGTATAGGCCCCAGGGCCGATAGCCTAGTACCTACCTATGAACCTATGAACATAATTATGGTCCTCATAAGCCTAGATAGTGACAGCTTGCAATCCCATGACCAAATTCATTTTGGATTTGTGAAAAGATGATCCTGGCTTTTTAGTCTAGTGAATTTCTTTAAAACAATTAAAGAAGCATTGCTCAAGGGGAAAATCTGTACATATAATGTACCTCGGCTTACCCAAGTCCTTCCAATCAATTACACTCAGACATTATAGACAAACTAATCAAACTAAATGTAAACCATAAACAAAAACAACAAAACTACATATAATGCTGACCAGCAAAAGAACCACATATATTAGCATGCAAAAATCTTTATTCTCCGCTTTCGTCTTATGACTTCCTCAGAATAAAACTGTCACAAACTTTTTCCAATATATGCAATAATCAACCAATCAAATTGTTACAATAATTAACACCAATTAAATATGGACAACAATCATTTATCCTTTACAATCACACTGAAACTAAAATTCACTAAAAATAATATCACTTTATCTTATACAACCTCCTACATTTTAAAAAAAGATTTTATATTTATCATATAATTAAGCCCCGGAAATTTATTTGCAGCCATTCATAGCTGCCATAAAGTTTCTTTCTAAATTACCCTCTCTAAAATCAACAAACCCTTGTTCAATAATGGAAAAAATAAACTTTTTATACTTCTCATATTCAAGCCTATGCTTATAAAGTACATTTTCTACATCATTCTTTTTAATACTATATAAATGTTCTCTAATCTTTTCCTGACATGTCCTCATAGCCATGCCTCTATAATAAGCAGTACACCCTGAACATACACTAATATAAATAACTTCCCTAGTTTTACAATTAAATCTTCCTGGTACTTTCAAAGTATAAGAAGAACTATCAAGGGAGATGTAAGGTTCTTCCAAGATGTAACAACAAACGTTGCACCCTCTACATTTAAACATCCCTTTGGCTTTGTCAGTTAGGGAAGGAGATTGTATCATTTTTGTACTATCCCTATATAATAATGATTTCAAATGAACCCTATTTCTATATACAAAACTGGGTACACTTCTACAGTTTTAAACAAATCCTTGTTACCTTGCAAAATTATCCAATTATTTTGTATAACAGACATTATAGCCTGACTATCAATGATCATATATAAAGTACCCACTAAATTTCTTTCACTGACCTTACTATCTGCAATTTAAAAATGTTCGCACTAATAACAGGTTGCTTTAAAATAGTGGGAAACAAGGTACTTCTCTTACTTAATATTTATTTCACTATTTCCAGTAAACATTCTTTGTTATACCCACTAGTTAAAAATAAATTAGTTATAAATGAAAATTCTCCTCTTAACTGACTATCACTACTAGTCATCCTACTCCCTCTTATATATTACTCTCTAGAAAGATTTTTCTTCTTAAAGGGGGCGATTACTATTTTGATGTAAATAATTTGTAAAAGTCTCTTTCCTATGAATACTGCTCACAAATACATTCAAACCAGTATTCTATTTTAACGTCACATCTAGAAAATTCACATGAATCCCACTTTCACCCAATATAAAACTAAAAAATTCAGATTTCTGATTCAATTCTTGTAATAACATCAATATAAATATATAAAATTCCTTCCATTATCACAAACAAGTCATCTATTAATTGTTTATAATACATTACCTTAAAGGTATTCTTGACAGAATTAAAAATATAATATTCCCACCAGCTCAGAATAATATTTGAAAATGCTGGGGCTGCTGAAGACCGTACAGCAACCCCCTTCTTTTGCTTACAATATATCTTATTAAATATAAAATAATTATTATCAAATAAAACTTCTATCAAATTACAATAAAAATTAATGCTGGCTGGAGGAATTCATAAACTTATTCAAAAATTCTCTGACATACTGGATTCCTAAATCATGAGGTATGGAGGTAAAGAAAGCAACATCAGTTGTGCAGATAATATTTTTAATTGAATTAAAATTATGCGTTGAAATGAATTCTCTAAACTTGTCTAAAAAAAAAAACAGGAATCCTTACTGCATGGATCTAATTGTTGTACTAATGGATTAAGAATAGCATCAACCAACAAGGATATCTTTTCAGTAATATAATTAAGCTGAATTGACTGGCCTAAAGGGAGGGTTTTAAATGGATCCTTTTATAACATACTAATTTTCATTTTTCAACATATCTTCTGTACTATTAATATATCTATCCTGATCCTTAAAACTAAGCCTTCTCCCTTATCGGCCATCATTACTCTTAGCTCCTTATTTTCTGTCAATTCTTTTAAAGCTTGTCTTTCAGCTTGTGACAAATTAAAATACAACTTTTTTATTTTTATTAATCAACAATTGCCTAATGTCATTTTCACATATAGTTTTAAACACTTTCAAAGTATGAATTAGCACAGGATTAAAGGTAGAAGGTTTAACAAATTCTGAACTTCACAAATTAACATATCCTTCAAAGCATATTTAAGATTCAGCCTGTGAGTATGTCCTAGACAGATCTGTTCTCCTGGCAGAAATAAAGTTTAAACCTAGTTTCAAAACAGTTTCATGTGTTTCATTTATACTAAAACTCGAGTTTTAAAATATATATTGCTGCTGATATACTATTCCGTGTGATTATTCCTGTTTGTCTTTTAAGTAGTCATTGAAAAGCAAGAAAAAAGAAGTTATGTTCTTACCATAACGTTCCATGTGAGTTGTTCATCTCGCCTTTGTTCTTACACGTGGGTACGGAGCCGATCCATCGGCTCCGAGTCGGCTGCTTTCCAAGCTCAAGATCTTTCAGTAGCTCGAGGTACAGTACCTATCCCATGATGCTCTCTGACTAACCCTCAGATCTAGTTTGCTGAATCCAGCAACAAAGGAACAGCCTAACATACCCTAAATGTTAATATGTGTATATATAAAACATATATGTACAGTTAACCACAGGAAGAAGTCTGGTAGAAGTAAAGGACAGTAGACAAACCAAACCAGACCTCCAGTCATAACCAGTCTTCAAGAACCTGGAGGGGGATGGAGGGGGGAAATGTAAGAACAAAGGCGAGATGAACAACTCACATGGAACGTTATGGTAAGAACATAACTTCTTTATGTGAAGTTGTTCAATCTCGCCGTTTGTTCTTACATGTGGGTAGCATCCCAAGCACTCAAACCCTGGGTGGCTCACGGGAGTACATTCCTGAGAACAGTGGAACCAAAGGTAGCCCTGTCCCTGGAGGCCCTGTCCACTTTGTAATGAGTGATAAATGTATGTGGTTTTGACCAAGTGGCGGCTGCACAAATGGTGTCCAAAGGCAAACGAGCTGTATGAGCTAGAGATGTAGATACCACCCTAGTGGAATGAGCTTTCACCTTGTATTCTAAGGTCTGATTAGTTGAAGAGTATACAAACTTTATGCAGTCTGATAACCATTTAAACAAGGTAACTTTAGATACAGATAGCCCTTTTTTGTTATCGGTGTGAGAGACAAAAAGCTGTTCAGATTTTCTAAAATCCTTTGTTCTGTCCATGTAAAATCTCAACTGTCTGTGGACATCAAGTTTATGTAGCATATACTCAATTTTATTAGAATGATGTCTGAAAAAAGTGGGCAGCTCAATAGACTGATTCAGATTAGTCTCACAGCAGACCTTCGGAAGAAAAGTGGGATTTGTCCTGAGAGACACTCTATCAGGAAAAAATACCAAGTATGGGGCCTAATAGTAAGAGCTTGAAGTTCAGAAACTCTACGAGCTGAAGTAATAGTCACCAAAAATAATGTTTTCCAAGACATGAACGTCAAGGGGCAAAAGGATGCAGGCTCAAAGGGGGGAAGCATCAGCTGAGATAATATTAAATTTAGGTTCCATGGTGCAACTGGTTGTCTGATGGGTGGCCTTAGGTGATGAGTCCCTTTCAAAAAGGCTTTACATAATCTGTGTGACATAAGATTAGATCCTTCAATCCCCAAGTGAAAATTAGATATAGCGGCCAAATGAACTCTAACATGGGCCGCTGCAGCACCTTCCTGAAAAATCGTAGCGAGAAATTCCAGAACCATATCAAGAGGGGCAATACAGGGATCAATATCATGTTGAGAGGCCCAGTAAACAAAATGTTTCCATTTACTACTGCATAGTTTCCTAGTGGAGACTTTATGAGAGGAAACCAGAATATGTTGTACTTCGGAAGGCAGATTATATGACCTGGCTAGGTTGGGAAGTGGAGCACCCAAGCTGTCAGTTTGAGGGACTGAAGAGAGGGGTGAAGAACTCCTGACAAATGCATCAGAAGGTCTGGCACTGGGTCCAGAAACCAAGGTTCTTCCAGTTGGTATTGATGAAGAAAGGGTAACCATATCGGCCGAGGCCAAAAAGGGGCTGTCAGAATAACTGTCCTTCCCGAGCCCTTTGCTTTCAGCAAGAATCTGGGGATCAGTGACGTTGGAGGAAAAGCATAAAGGAGACCAGAGGACCAATCGTGCACAAGTGAATCCCTGGGACTGTCCCCCAGTGGAGGGTTTAGGGCAAAGTAGCTTCTGCATTTGGCATTCATCGGAGATGTAAAAAGGTCGCAGCAAGGCTGGCCCCATCTGTGGAATATCACTTCCGCCACATTTTGTTTGAGGGACCACTCGTGGGGTAGCAAAATCATGCTGCTCAGTTTGTCCGCTATCATGTTGGATTTCCCCGGGATGTGCGTTGCTAATAGAAAGCGACCGATGGACACAGCCCACTTCTGAATCCTCAAAGCTTCTCGGCACAAGGGGTAAGAGTTGGTTCCCCCTGTTTGTTGATGTACCAGACCACTAACATGTTGTCTGTCTGAATCGCAATCGTCCCCTGAGGTAGAGAGTCGTGATAGTGCTGCAACACTAAAAGCACTGCTCTCAACTCCAGGACGTTGATGTGCAAATGACTTTCCATCTCTGACCAGGTGCCCTGGGTAGTCTTTCCCTGAAAAAGCCCCCCCCGCCCTATCAGGGAAGAGTCCGTGGTCACCGTGGCTACTGGAGGGGGTAATATAAATGGTCAAACTACTGTCACCTGGTGGCTGTTCAACCACCAGAGAAGGTCTCTCTTGCAAGCATCTGTCAACAGAATCTTGAATGACATCAGGAGCTGTTGGTACGACCACTGAGTGAAAAGCAACCATTGGAGTATCCACATGTGCATCCAGCCCAGAGGTACTGCTACGAGGGAAGCTGCCATTGTGCCTAAGAATTTTAAAACCTGAGAGGCAGGTACTTTCTTTTCTTGTAACAAGCATGGCACCTGATTTCTTAGAGAGGTGACTCTTTCTAGAGGTAATTTGACCATGGTGGTGGTGGTGTCTAGGTCTGCTCCAATAAATGAGATATGCTGCGATGGTAATAAAGTAGATTTTCGAAATTTATGGTCATTCCTAACCGAGAACAGAGATTGATCATATGATCCCTGGACTGAATGAGTTGATGCCTGGTGGTGGCAGACAGGAGACAGTCATCCAGATACGGAAACACCAGGAATCCTAGACACCTCAGGTGAGCCGTAACTACTGCCATACATGTGGTGAACACTCTGGGGGCTGTAGTGAGACCAAAGGGAAGAGCTTGAAATTGGTAATGACTGGCCCCCAGCCGGAAATGCAGGTGACCTCTGGATGGTCTAGCCATTTTGATGTGGTAGTATGCATCCTTGAGATCTAAACAGCACATCCAATCGCCCGTTCCCAGGAACAGAAGTATCGATTGAAGCGTGACCATCTGGAACTTCTCCTTCTTTACGAATGTATTGAGTTTGCTAAGGTCTAAAATGGGCCTCCAGTCCCCTGTTTTCTTTGGAACTAAAAAGAATCTGGAGTAAGTTCCGGATCCTATCTGGTCCGCCAGGACTGGCTGGATGACTCTTTTTTCTAGCAGATTTTGAATTTCTATGGCTGCTTGATTCCTCAGACTGGGTGGAAGATCTGAGATTCTTTTTGTGGGTAACGGGGGTTCTACAATTCTACAAAGGGAATAAGGTAACCTCTGGTAACTATGTTTTGTACCCTAGAATCTGAAGTAATTCCTAGCCAGGCGTCTAGGTACAAAGCCAAGTGACCCCCGACTGCCTCCAGAGTAGGACAGTCAGGCCTCCATCTCAGGAGCGCTGATAGGGCTTGCCAGGAAACTGCTCCCTGTCACCTTAGTTCTGTGGACCCCCTCTACCGCCAAAGCGGCATCTTCTATTATTGCCCCCTCCTCTGCCCCTGAAGGGGGGTTTACTACGTGTGTTCTGGAAAGCTTCTTGGGACTTCCGGAACCACATTTTTCCACCCTTTTGCCCTTTGGGGTATGGTCTAGTGGGGGTGGAAAAACGGACTCCTACGGCAGATAGAGTCTTTCCTTCCTGCTCACACCTAGTGAGGGTCTCCTTGACTTTAGGCCCAAACAATGAAGAGCCATCAAACAGGGTACTGACAAAGGAAGACTTGAAGGCTTCCGCAAAGGAGCACAAGTGCATCCAGGACTGTCTCCGCAGAGCAATCGCTGAACCTGCTGCTTGACTCGATCCCTCGGCTGCATAGGAAATGAGCCACAAGGATGAGTTGACGGAATTAAGTGTAGAAAGCTGAGCTGTAACCTTTTCTGAAAAAGCCTCATCTGTGTTACCCTTTAGAGTATCTCCAAGTTCTTGAAGGAGATCTCGCTGAAAGCGAGTAAAATGGGTCAAGTAGTTAAGCGATCTCATGGCAAATGTCGCAGAACTAAAAATGTACTTCACATATCTGTCCATCGTCCTGGAATCCTTATTAGGAGGATGGACAGTAGAAGAAGTCTCTGACATCTCTTTCTTGGTGGCTGCCACCATCACCATGGCATCAACAGGGACTCCTTTGGTGAGGAACAATTTCTCTTGAGGGGCCATGATGAATTTATTGGGCCTCCGAGGGACTGGTTCCACAGTGTCAGGGGACTCCCACGTCCTTCAAGCGACCAGATCCATTAGTTCATTGAAGGGCGGAGTAACCCAGGAGGTGGAGGGCTGAGACCCAAAGGCATTCAGGAGCACCAACTCATCCTCAGTAGGGCAAATGGACTGCCAGTCACCCCAATGCTTAAGTATTTCTAAGATATCCGCAAAAGAGACATCCTCCAAGGGGGGCGGTAGGAACCCTTCTGATTCCTCTAAGTCGGTGTCTGATGTCAAGGATTTCTGAGGGGAATCCTAATGCCTCCTCTTACAGAGTCTCTTTCTGGGAACTTCATCAGTGAAGTTCCAGTAGAGCAGGGTTCACCCAAAGGGGATACCTGAGGCTCTGGGTCTCATTGCTTAGTAGGTGCTTTAGACGAAGAGGCAGAACTCGGCATCTTCAGGGAGGAAGAGGAGAGACCTGTAGTGTGGGTCTGAACAGACAACACCCTCCTCATGGCATCAAAAGCCCCAGAGTCTCAGCCCAAGGAGGCCACTGGTTCCGAAGAAAAGGGAGGCCTCGCAGGTGACGAGGCCAAGGGTTCCGAACCCGAGGACGGAGCCGAGCTCACCTGCGCCGAAGCCCCCAGGGGAAGTGTTGGAACCAACACGTCAGTTCGACTCTGCCCCTGGAGCCGACAAGAGAGTGTCGGGTCCGAGACTCTTCGGATGGCACCGAAGATGTCAGGGTGGGTGGAACCGAAGTTACTGGAACAGGACTCAGCTCCACGGGTTCCACAACCATCAGATCTTCCGCCTCTGGCTCCAAAGGCCTGGGTAGGCTCGGAGGAGGAGTAGTCACAGGCAATAGGGTGGGAACAGGGCTCGATCCCAGTTAGGACGAAGCCGAGAGTTTAGCCAATGCCGGTTTCTCCAACAACCTCTGCACCACACGGTCCACATCAATATCAGGCATCCTTGAAGAGTGGGTCGAAGGGGCCGAAGAAGCTACAGACCTAAGTATTGGAGATTTTAAAGTCTCCTCCACTACCGGCTCCAAAACCAAAGGTTGGCTCCGAATCATCGGTTCGGCACACGGTTCCGAAGACCTAGGAACCGGTGACCGCACCTTAACAAAGGTGCTCCGAGCCGAAGGCTTAGGCACCGAGGACACCCGAGACGACTTCGACCCTTTCGAAGACTTGGAGCTCTTGTCGGACTTGTCCAAAGCTTCCCGAAACTCAGGTGTTAAGAGACTTCGATCAATCAGTTTCCTACGTCTCTCTAACAAAACTCTGCCACTAAAAGAGTGGCAGATGGAACAATCCTCCTGCAAATGAAGAGGTCCCAAACAATAAACACAAGAAATGTGGTTATCTGTAAATGACATTTTTTGACCACAGTCACATCTTTTAAATCCAGACATTTGCGTTTGGTCAGCCATCATGTCCAAGAGAAAGCACAATTATCACATTCCTGATAATATCAAGTACAATAGTGCAATGCAAAAACAAAGAAGAGAAACACAGAGAAGGCACAATTATCAGATCCCTGATAATATAAAGTACAACAGTACAATCCAATAACAATCTAAACAATCTTGCCAAAACGTGGGATAGGGGAGAAAATTGACCGATCCCTGTACAACTATAGCAAAGGATGTAACCAACTGAAGAGAGGGCAAGGCCCAAGAGCAACTCACTCCAATAAAACACACTCAACAGGGACAAAGCCCTAAAAAAAAAAAATAGTATAACAAGGGAATACTGGTAGAAAAACAGATAAATATATGTAAAAAGTAAACTTAGCTGTAGAAAATACTTCTTAATAAACCTTCACTGGCCCGAGCACACTGAAGACTTGCGATCCATTGCAGAGGCAAAGTAGATCTGGGAGTTAGTTAGAGAGCATCATGGGATAGGTACTGTGCCTCGAGCTACTGAAAGATCTTGAGCTTGGAAAGTGGCCAACTCGGAGCCGATGGATCGGCTCCATACCCACGTGTTAGAACAAACTGCGAGATTGAACAACTTCACATTGGTAATTAAGCCTGTCTAAAATGAAGCAGGGTATATGTGAAAACACATGCAAAGTGAATTCACTGACAGAAGCTTAGGGGCTATGATGGAATATTTTAAAGCCAAACACTGCAATGTGGGATACCAAGAGGCAGACTAAAAAGTCTAGATGCGGGACCCCACATGGACAGAGTATGGAATTACATTTAAAAATATTAAAAAAAATTATATAGAGTCCAAAAGTGGTGTTAAAATGTGGGAAACATCAAGACATGGTGAATATATATATATATATATATATATATATATATATATATATATATATATATATATATATATTATTTTTTTTTTCCCAGTCTGTGGTTGCAGCTCTCCTTTATGAGTATCTGCTAAACAAAACATTATCATAAAATACCCTTGCCCCCTCCAGGAGAATTAGAATCAAATCTAATTGTGCTCCCTGGCTCTTTAAGGATACTAGATCTCTTATGCACAAATGAGATAGTGCTTGGAAAGCCTGGGTTAAAAGCAAATAACTACCCCTGTTACAAAACTACAAAGCACTGCAGAAACTTGTCAAAAAACAAATCAATAATGGCAAAAAGATCTTACTATAACTCTCCCCAAATCAATAGCAAATCCAACCCACGTAAATTCTGGAGCATCCTAAACAAAATTCTCTGACCAGGTTGTCTTTCCAACCCCTCCCCTTTCCCAAATAAAACTCCTCAAGAAACTGCTACCCTCCTCAATAAACACATCACTGATACACCAAAAACTCACACCCTCTAACTCCAACACAAATACTCCCCCTATCCCTTCCAACCACTCAACAAAAACCTTTTCACCTTTCATCCATCCCCAGCACAAAGGGGGGAACTCAACTGACCCACCTAACTATAGACCCATTGCCATCCTTTCCCCTCTCTCTAAAATACTCGAAAAATGCATACATACACAGCTTCTAAACTATCTCCTCCAGGAAAACTTTCTCACTCCCACTCAACATGGTTTCAGCCAAACCACAGCACAGCTACTGCCCTCCTATCATTTACTCATACTGTCGCTGAGGCCCATGTAACAACCAACTCATATTCTGTCTTTTCCTTGACCTCTCTAAAGCTTTCAACACTGTCTCTCACCCTATACTTCTATCTTCCTAATCTCAATCAATCTGTTGCCTCCCTAGCCTGGTTCTCTAGCTACCTCTCTTGTAGGCAACAATCTGTCAGATGGCTCTCTTTCTGCTCGCCTCCCTTCCTGTCATATCTGGTGTACCCCAAGGTTCCATCTTGGGTCCCCTCCTGTTTAACATTTTCACTAATGAACTTCACACACCCTGCAAACAATCCTCCCTAATTCAATATGCGGATGACTCAACTCTCATCTCCATTTCCAGCAATATCGCTGAACTCCATACTCTTACCCAAGACACTTTTCTATCCACTGAAAAGTGGCTGTCTGATAATCTACTCATCTTAAACCCATAAAAAACAAACTCTTGCTTTTTCTCCCTTGTTCTCCCTCTCATCATAAATCCACCTTCGTCATCACATCCTCCAATAACAACATCATGCAACCAGAACGCCACACAAAGCTCCTTGGTGCCATCATTGATGATGAACTTAAATTTAAATTACATATACTCCAAAGTATAAAAACTCACCAAAAACTTGGCTTGCTTTATCGTAACAGAAAATTTCTAACTTCTAATGCAGGACACTCCCTGGCACAGCCTCTCCTCCTCCCCTCCCTTCTCTATGCTACCCCAGTCCTAACTAACATTCAGTCCACAACCTTGTCCAAACTCCAACAAGCATACCACAAAATAGCTAGATTTATCACCAACTCTCCTTATAACTCACACCACTGCCTTGCATTCAACTCTCTCCAATGACCTGAACTCCCCCAACAACTCCTTCTATCACAATTTCAAATAACACACTCCATATTATACAATCTTCCTACCCAGCTCTCCCCTCCTTGGTATCCATATATACCTCCACTTGGACCCTCCGCACCTCAAACCAGCAACTCCTAGATATTTACCAACCAAAGAAAAATGTCAGCAAACTACTATATAAATGTACTGTAGCCCAAGCTTGGAATAAACTCCCTACACATATACATTCCATTACACACCCTATACACTTTAAAAAAGAACTCAGACTTCACCTTCTTAACACCAAGACTTGCCCCCTGTCAGGACCCTACCTAATTCCACTACACTCTTGTATTTATTTCCACCACATGTATATATGTATTAGTGTTTGAATATCCCTAATTAACTTAACAGTAAGTTATCTGGTAAACCCAATCTCTCTCAAGTGAAAGCTCAATTGCTGTATATTTTGTACATTTCTACTTGTTTATTATTATGTGTATGTATCTTACTCTATATTTCTTGACCTTATGTATTTTAATTTTTCTATCCTGAAGTGTGAATTTTATACATTGTAAACTGTCTGTAACCGGAGCTTTTCTCCTTGGTTCTCCAATGAAAATGGGCTTCTGGTGCAGCTGGACTAACCCGGCTAACAAATGTAAATAAATAAATAAATACATTGCCAGATCTGTAACTGTAAACCCCTTATTCTGTGAATTAATGTGAATGTCACTTCTGGTATACCATACACAACATGTGCTTCCAGAATGGTAAATACATATACCAGTTTTAAATATTGTACTAGCATGAAACTGTTACCTGCTTTTATTTTTTTTCTTTCTTTCTTACGGGCCATTTCTAGTCTGTTTTTCTGAGAATAAGATACTGTTTCTGAAAATGTAGTAACTTGACTGCCTGCAGCAACTGAACCAGAACTTATTTCATCTTTAATCCAGGAATCTGTGTGTTCTTGTCATAACCAGCTCTTCAAATTCTGTACATTAACACAGTCTACTGCATACAAATTCTCACAAGTACCATCTCTATGTGTGCTACTGTACATTCTGCAGAATTTTTATTTTTCCATAAAATCTTGTTAATGAAGTCTAAAACAACATGTAACTCTGATGACATGTCCATACCTAGTACAGAACTGTTCACTCTTCAAATCCTGACACAGTTGCACTCGTGTCCCCTAGAAGATATTTATTTGTAATTTAAATGAATGTGTCTGTATCAATAAGTAAATTATTCCCTAATTTCTTTTCTGTAAACAATGAAATATTGTCATTTTTCTCAACCTTAAACAATGACAGATTAATCTGGTTTGATGCTAGACTGCCACACCCATAAGCTGAAAATCATATTTGTAGAACTAGCACCAACACTGACTTGAGCTATGCTGTGTGTTTCTTCTTTATTTTGCTCAAAAACACTAGTAATAACATTGGCTTGAGCTCAGAAACACTAGTAACAACACTGACTTGAGGTAAGGTATGCATTTCTTCTTTATTTTGCTCTGAAATCTGTATATCATTTATGCTGGTATTTACTTTATCAAACTGATCAAAATCTGCACTCTGATCCCTCTTATCTCCCTCAGTGCAATATTTGCACTGGCATCTGAAAACAATAAACTAGAACTTACTACATTCTGAACATCTATATTTGAATTAAAGTGAACTTGAGATATTGCAAATGTAATCTGGTTTGGTCTGGAAATCTGCATGTTACATGCACTGACTGTGTTTATGTCTGTATCTGCAATACTGTGACTTAACTTTGTATTTTTAATTACATGTGCTGTAGCATTTACCCTGATTTCTGAAGACTGCAAACAAGAATTTGTGTCACTTAACTCTGAAACCATACTGACAAAAGCTGACTTAATCTGTGAATAGTGAGACAGTGTGTTTGTTGCGCTACTTATTACAGATTGCTTCTGTGTTTTAACCCTTTTCTTCTAGAAAGATTTAACATTCCTGAAATAATAACATTGAAATTTAAATGAACATTTCTGGAACACAGGTTTTTTAGACTGCTTTACACCCAAGTTTTAACTTTAAACTACACATTTTCTGTTGTCTTTACTGTACTGACATATTTATACAATTTACATTTACTGGCTATTACAATTGCATCTTCCATCTCAGGGAAGGTTTCATGGTATGTCAGAACTAATACATAAGGACTATATGTTCACCACTTATACATATCACATTTTTTCATATACACTTTGTCCCTTAAAAGATCTTTACGTGTTTCATAAAGTTTCTACTACAAACAATTACCACTTTGGTGCCTAGCAATGGAAAAAAGAGGTTGTGGATGGATGGATGGATGGATGGATGGATTTGGGTCAAATACAGTGTTCCGATTCTTTTCCAATATGCTTTACAATCTACTAAATATGGGAGCACAAATTACTCTATTTTATCCAGTCTTTAGGGAATCATAATTTTAAGATGGAAGTATTTATCCACTAAAGTTGGTTTAAATCTCATAACTCTTCCAACAATGACTTTGATAAATGTCTTGTTAATAAGATTTTTTTGAATTTGATGAAATACCAAGAATTATGAAGCTAGAAAAAGGACACATACCAGCATTCTTTCTCCTGGGTTTTAACGACCACAGGATGGTGCTCAGACAAGGGCAGTCATATGGGTGGTAAAGTACTGCATGAGTAGCTTTTAGGTGAAGGAATTTAAGATAGTTTTTGGAATTCCATCCAGTTTATCTTTGAAAGTGCAAGGCAGTGAAGGGATCTGCTAGGCATATTAGCAGTGAATTTGGCAATTTTATTGCATTACTGTTCAAATTTTCCTAGGAGGCTGCTGTGAAGGTTAGGGGCAGTATACAGGAGTGTAGCTAGATATTTATGACCTAGGACTGTGAGAAATTGCTAGGCTCTGTATAGGACTCCAAGCCTTTAATGAGATTTTTTTTTATATTACTTATATGAATATCAAGCTTGAGCCTGTTATCAATTGTTACATCAAGTAGCTTGGTGCTGGAAACTCGAGTCAAGTTTAATGATTTGAGCAGAGGCAATAAAAAAACTATTTAAGTTTTAGGGGGTTTTTTTAATTTACCTTTATTTTTGTTGACCAGGTTAGTCCCACTAGGCTAGCTGCCTCTTTTCAGGGCAGAATATTTATACTACTAGAGGAAATTTCACCAGGGTGTTCGGGAACATCTCCTACTCTTTTAGTTAGGTGCTCTGTGATCTTTTACATCCACCTTTGTTGTGCCACAAACACTGCTGGTTTTAGAAAGGAAGAACATCTGTTTATTTATTTTTAACATTAAGTGTAAGGTAAGCATTATCTATCCACTCACTGTTCTGTTGCGTGGGATTCCTAAGCAATGTTTTTTACCTGTACTGAGTAAGGGCTGAGCAAATGATTGTAGCATCACATGCATACTGGATAGAAATGTGACAGCATAAAGCTGATATACAAACAGAGGTCCACAAAGGGTCTGTGGAGGGGGTCATCTATAGAGAGAGAGGAAGGAGGAAAAAGCTTTCTGCCACCTTGTTTCTTGGGTGCAATTACTTAAGTAGCTCTTGGACCATAATACTGATGTGTGAGATAAGTTAAAGGAAAATTACACCTTCTCCTACAGTTTAACTCAACTCTTAGTTTGCTTTTCTCCCTGCAATATGACTGTGTAGGTACCTGAAACCTGCTTGTACTTTATAAAACTTTCATTTCCTCACTTTGATCTCAAAAGAAGGGAATAACCTCCTACTTTTTTTAAGCTTAACTTTTCACATAAGTTGCAGAGGAATTTGTCTAGATCTGCATAACAGAGAAAGCCTAGTATGAACCTATGAACCTATGAACCTATTTGTAGACAGGAGCTCAGGCTGCTGTAAACAAGACAGAGGGTTGTGAAACTGTTTCCATTGTCTTTACTGCAGACAGGAAGAGAACTTACACTGATTCACAGCTGCTTCCAATGTAGCTACCCCCTTCATAGCAAAACAGAGCAATTAGATTGGTCAATGGCTTAAAGGCAGTTGTCACCTCTTCTGACAAATTTACATAAGCAGCATCACAGTACTGAAATGTTAAGCTTTAAACTTTAAATGTTTGTTGTTTATATACTTTACATTTTAAGATGACTCGAATGTAGTATCAAAGATGTCTGACATTTAGAGAAAAGTCAGAAAATACTTTTTCTTGTAGCTAATTCTTGTAAAGTATCAGCACATTTACCAAAGTGTAAGGGGATGGACTTGTGGTGTCCCGACTCTGGGCCAGTAATCAAGGAGCCAGACTCCTCACCACTGACACTGGAGAAGGGCGTTCACTTGGAATACAAATGGATACACTCAGTACTTTCAGATGCAGACCTCTCTGCATAAAGCACAATTTCCCTTAAGAGCACACAGGGCACACACTCAGCCTGGGGTCTGGGTGTCTCTGTCTCCCTCCAGGTCCCCAATAAGACTCCCCCACTGGCACAGCTGTAGGGTTAGGTCCTCAGCCAAGTGTCCAAGCCAAGTCCTCTAGCACCCTCTCTGTGAAGCCAATGCTTCACGTCCAGCTCCAAGAAGATGACATACACACACTCTGAGATTAAATTTTCATGCACACACATCTGGGAAAGGCTGGCACAGATTACCCGCTCTACCAACTTTTCTCAGACTATAAGGTAGACTCACTGCCACCAGTCAATTACTATAAGACTCTTAAAAGGGTATCCAATTATACTGAGTGAAATAAATATTAATACAAAGGGTAATACTGACCAAACAGCCAGGCTTACAGGAGTGGCCAGAGTTCTCACCAAATAAATATCTGTAAATACTCTTAAAACGTAAATATTTTTCTAAAAGGACCAGCCACAATAAGAAGTTATTTATATATTTAATAATAAATAAAAGAACATGAAAATACTAAGTATCTATTTATATTAAACTCTAGAGTTTCAGTCACAGGGAATATTAAAAATAACATTGATGGGAAGTTTCACACACTTATAGAAAAGCATTATTTAGCTAGTCTCACTATCTATTCCTGACTGACAAAAGGAGTTGCTGTTCCTACTTACTGAATATAGCAAGACAAGATGGGTGAGTGGTCACTGTTGTCAGATCCACGACAGAATGCAGAATGCTGCTGAGACTTCAGTCTTCCTTAATATTAAAACATTATTTCTGTACAGAATTGCATCACACATCTGGTCATCTGACTCTTACCCTCACCATCACCCATCACTAGAAGCTAGCAGGGTTTTGCACATATGTGCTACAATAAACACAGAGCATTGGTCAGATGTGGTGCAGCTACTGGAAGTCATAAAACCATTTCACTCTTCCTACAGGAACTACAACCTATTCTCAAGCACAGACGTTGGGTCTCTGGCTCCATTCAAAACAGTGGAATACCATCTTTATGGCTTAACTCATAAAGCAATTTAACCTCAAGAATATTTTTTTCAAACATAGGTGGATTAACCTCTTCTTTCCCAGTATATGTTGTTACAATGTATACATTTAATTCAGTTAAAATAATACATGTACATTTCTTTTCCTTCCAGCAGGGTACACTGTTGATAAATTTTAACACAAGCAAACCTCACAAATACATTTTCAACACAAGCATCTGTACAAATCAGTTTGATATTCAAATGACATAACTATTTAAAAAATTCCAGCTAGCTGTGCTGGCATAAGTTATATATCCACTGCCCTACTTCTCCTGGGATGGTTGACAGAACCTCCTATCGTCACAGGCTGTCAATTCATCTTGGACTACAAAAAGATACTTTGAACAAAGGCATGCAATTTAGCAAATGTTTTGGTTGCAGCTGTATAATTCCTTAGTTTACTATAAAACAAGCCCTGAGACACACACGAATGATGGCCATTCAAGAAATAAAAGAAGGAGTCCTTTTAAAGAGCATATATAACATGACAGTGACTGACAGCACTCCCATTATATATTAATGGAATGGAAATACACCACTACTTCCTTGTGTCTAGCATGACTCAAATAAAGCAGACCTGAAATGGATTATGGGAAAGAGAAAGGCTTGAAGAAAAGTACAATCACGTTTATATGTCAATCAAGCCCCATCGAAAGCTATTTTGCAGAAAACTTATTAAAAACCTATAAGAAGCACTAAGAGTGATTCTGAGATGTCAAAAAGCTCAGAAAACAGAATTAATAAGAGTGGAAAAATAGATTTTTTTTTGTTCTAAGGCAGAGTTTTCCTTTATGCTCTGCTAGGATCTGAACAGGTTTTGGAAAGGCAAGAGGACAAGAGTTAAAGGATACTTTAGAGCTTTGTAATCAAGGCTCATATACGTAACTCAAGCAGAATGCTATAAATCAAAGGCAACAGGGGTGATCATGATGAAATGGGTTGGGGTGGTTCAAGAAGCAGAGAGTAGAATTTTGGATGCAGGTCTTTAAGGAGAGTAACAACCACCATACAGAGTATTATATTCTTAAGGTAAAATAAAGTATTCTAAAAACTAAGCCAACACAGGAATGGAGAAAGAAAAATTTAACAATAGGGATAAATGCAAATAGAGATACAGAAAAAAATAGTCATGAAGGGTCTGGGATTTGGTCTATCTTTTTTCTAATTTGTTCACTTGTTATTTTATTATTTTCCCTTAGAAAAGTTTCAACTATATCATCACTATCTAGGTTACTTGTATTATTTATATTTTCATAAAATATTTTAAAGCTCAGCTCGGCTCAGTCAGACACCCTGGGTTAACAAATGTAAAATAAATAAAAAATAAAGGCCCTCAAGAATACCTTTAATATCTGTTCTTCTTTCTTTTTTATTATTTATACGTGATATAATTTCTTTGATATGATTTAGTTTATTCAATTTCTTTGACCTTAGAGCAAGTTTATGCAAACTTAAAGGGTTTACTGAATATGCCAGAAGTTTAAGTTTTTCCAGGTTTTATTGAAACTTAATGATTTAGTATTTCAACATATTTTGTATTTAAGTTCTGACTGACTGATAATGTCATTTGGTTTTAGATTTAACTTTAGTGTGTCTAGTTTGGCCTGCAGTGTATTCAATTCTTTGTCCCATTCTCTTGCTTTACTAATATACCAGTTTGAAATTCTTCCATTAAAGTAAGCCTTTAGTGAATCGCAGAAGGCAATGTCAGATACTTCACCATTTATGTTTATTTCTAAGGAATGTTTGATCTCTTTAACATACCAATCCTTGAATCCTTTTATTTTAGTAATGTACACTGCAGATTATATCATTATTGTCTGATAACTGACATGAAACTATTGAAACCTCTCTGATATGTGATAACAGACTGTTTGAGAAAAAAACTTTTTTATCAATTATAACAGTGCCTAACATACCATTTTTATCAACATATGTATCTATTATTTTATGCATTACTGGTGAGTTCTTCCATGAAATGAGGGTGCCTCTTCTTTTATCTCGAAAGCCAGAACTTGTTATAACTAAATAATTATTTAATGAAAGTTTATTTTCATCTTTATTCAGTAAATGTGTTTCTTATAGAAATACTATTTGACCTTTATGTAATTGCAAATATTTCAACAGACTCTCCCTCTTTACTATTAACATTAACAGATATGCATTTAAAATCAGACATTTATATTAGAGAGAAAATAAACACAGGTATAATGAAATGACATTTAAGTACAAAACTTATTATATACTTTATATATAACAATATGAAATCTTCAGCTATGGACTAAACTTTTGAAACAAATAAAAAATTACCTAATGATATATCCCTAAAAAATTCTACCATGGAATAACGTATTCCTACTTTCTTGAGAAATGCAAACAAACTACCTCTCAAACTCTCCATTAGACTAACAATGCTTAGCTCATGCTTCAGATTCACATTAATTTGTAATATATTTTTAGTAAGCATCATCTTAAAAAGCCCGCCTTTGAGTTATTATTAATAAGAAAAGTTAAACAGGTGTTCAAAATCTTTATTATAAGTTGAGCAGACTGAATACCTCGACAACCATCTTTTCCTATACCTCACATTATCTTCCTGATCTACTATAGGGAGGAAGTCAGTAGTTATTTTCATATCTATTAATTTATAGGTCAGATTATTTCAATTTTTTTCTATTTTACTATGAGTAAAGTTGTTCATAAGACCCTAAGTTCATAAATTTATACCAGGCTAACTGCTGTTGTGGACTATTCCAAGCCCAGCCAATGACCCTATGTGAGAATCAAATCCTGCACCTTGTGCCTATAAGGTGAATACCTTAGCCACTATACTAACCTCCCACCCTTGTAGACATATTTATATTCTTTTACTATGTACATATTTACTTATTCTGATCTCTGTTTCTGTTTGTATATTATGTCTTCTACTATTACTATATTCCTAGGTTTTATATTTTAATTATAATCCTTGTGTAGAATATCATAAAACATTTATATTTACCCTTATATATTTGATACTCTTTAAATTGGTACTACTGTTAGAACCAGTCCTGCTTTTTTCCTTAAATGTTATGTCTAACAGTATCTGAACAAACATCTGAAAAATCTTCCTTTTTAAGATTCAAACTTTCCAAAATAAACTATTCTGAGATATTAAGTTGTGTTATCATGAAAAAGAAACACTAACAGAGAAATACAATCCTATTATTTTTTATCAGAAGTATCTTTCTATAAACTTTTGGTATACTGCAAACATTCAGAACTAATTAATAACTGACAGTGGTTTAGAATACAGTTCACTTTCTTTTGCTTATTATCTAACTTGTATTCATTGACATCTTAGCATATGATTCAAAATATTATGATTATTTACTTTTAGACGGGAAGAAGTAACTTGGACAGTTCTTAGAATGTACAGAACTCCCACAGCATCACTCAGCTCATGACTCTAAGTTGCTTCAAACGGGTTTTCATGATAAGGGCTTGAAAATTACAATTCACAAAAAAAAAAAAAAGCTCACAAGTGAATCCAATCCACCTCTGCATTACACATCAATCCCTCAAACCCCTCCAAACCACTAAAAAGCAACAAAAAACATTTCAATGTATTTTAACCACTAAAAAGCTATTGTATTTAAAGAAATAACATTTAGCAATTCAGAAAGCACTATTTGTATGAGATGTTTAATATACAGCAGACTGTCATTTTTTAAAGGAGATACACCATATAAACTTGCATAAAAAGAATGACAATTATGTGTGATCCAGGTTTAACCTATAAGAGTGTAAATGTTACTCGAATTATTAGATCTCAATTCAATAATAACTTTTATATATGTAAAATGCTATATTTTTTATACTTTGTTTATAACATTGCATGTCTTTCCTAGGTGCTACTGCATGTCAACTATACTATCAGCAAGTTTGTTACGTCTTCTTTAGGCTTTTCCTGTTAGGGGTCACCACAGCAGAACAATGGTCCGCAGAACGATTGGCAGTGAAGTTTCTACAGTGTCGAGTTGCCAGCTCAACCTTCCACAGAAGGCACACACACACACACACACACACACACACACACACACACACACACACCTAGGGCTAATTTAGAGTGTCCAATCCACCTACAGCATGTCTTTGGGACGTGGGAGGAAACCTAAGCACACGGAGGAAACCCACGCGACTGCATCAAGGACATGCAGACTCTGCACAGAAGGCACCCCAGCCAAGAATCAAACCAGAGAACCTCTTGCTGTAAGGAGCCAATGCTAACCACTGCACCACTGCAGCTGCCCATCGGCAGCACACCACTGGACCATTTTAAGAACCCAGAATATAACTTAACTTGCCTCTTTAGTGTTACTTGTTGCATCGTGTATTACATTACTCAATTATGCCAAGATATCAGAAAGTGTGCCACCTAATATAAGTTTCATCATAATAATGATTAACTTTTAATAAAAGGAATAGTTTAACATTTCAAACTTTAAATGAAAATAATTTGCTTTAATTTCATATATAGCTAAAAGAATCAAACTCTAATATTTGAGAAATTGAGCTAGTAACCATTTGAAGCAGGGAAATAAATAAATAAATGTTTTACCTTGTAAAAAGTAATATTCAGCACCTGTTCATAAGTATTCAAGCACTTCTTTAAATTAATAATTACTCATATCCATGAAATACATTGATTTTCATTTGTCCTTTAGTTTTTTAGTGTTTTTGTCTTATTAACCAACCATCTCTTGGTGCATTACTTTTCAAAAGAAGTTGATAGATTCCTGAACATTTCTTCTAGGTTTTTCCCAATATTTAATTTTTCTGTATAAAATCCATTGCATCTTCCAAGGTGTTAAAAATCTTCTTTCGCAGTCCGAGTCTGAACTGTCTGCAAACAGCTACAGTTAACTTTGAACCTAACACCACTCTTAAGTATTCAACTGCGGTACCACCTTTAACATTCTTGTAAGAAAAGCTTAGTCCGGTCTGAACTGTCTGCAAACAGCTACAGTTAACTTTGAACCTAACACCACTCTTAAGTATTCAACTGCGGTACCACCTTTAACATTCTTGTAAGAAAAGCGCAGTCCGGGTCTGAACTGTCTGCAAACAGCTACAGTTAACTTTGAACCTAACACCACTCTTAAGTATTCAACTGCGGTACCACCTTTAACATTCTTGTAAGAAAAGCGCAGTCCGGGTCTGAACTGTCTGCAAACAGCTACAGTTAACTTTGAACCTAACACCACTCTTAAGTATTCAACTGCGGTACCAACTTTAACATTCTTGTAAGAAAAGCACAGTCCGAGTCTGAACTGTCTGCAAACAGCTACAGTTAACTTTGAACCTAACACCACTCTTAAGTATTCAACTGCGGTACCACCTTTAACATTCTTGTAAGAAAAGTGCAGTCCGGGTCTGAACTGTCTGCAAACAGCTACAGTTAACTTTGAGTATGTGTCTACCTGTTTGAGCCAATATTCATTTTCCCCTGGAGAGCACACTGCTTTGGTTGTAAGCAGCCCCCACCACACACACACACACACACACACACACACACACATCTTCCACTTTCTCTTATTCCCTTCTGTTAGCAAATAATATCCATAACTGATCAATACTGTGTGTTTGTAAATTTAAACTATGACCACAGTAGCCTACTGATACAAGGTTATCCTGTTTTTCCACCTGAGAAATTAAGAAATGACTTACAGTTTCAGAGCAGTCCTTGGTCAATTGTGATTGTTTCTTCATACATACTTGTCTTTGCTTTGTGATTGTTTCCAGCCCCTCATACAAGCAGCTAACAGGGTCTCTACCCGCTTTGCTCCGCACCCTGCCCCCTATTCCCTCCCACCCCCGGTGGTCCCACCTTTATTGCACTCAAACCCCTCCCATCTTTCTAATAGCCAACCACAGCACTAACCCAACACTACCTCCTCCATCTTCCCACTACTATCACACCTCCTCAACTAACATGTACAAGCATACCTTTCCTATGCTCACTGCATGCACTCTCCTTGCATATCTTACATCCTACCAAAGCTCCATCATTCCCCCACTCAACCACTACCACTGTACTACTACTCACACCACCACTCATGTCTCACCCACACTCAGCTCCCCTCCCACCAGCTCAAGAACCATCCCTATGCACCCCTCACATATTCTACCAACTATATTACTCAAACATAAAGCATCCCTACAACTTAACATAGTAACCCTCCTACCATACCTATTACCCACAGAGCACAATCATAAAGTTTCCATTATAAACAAACACATTCAAAAACTGAGAAAACTAATAATCTCATGCTTATCAAAACTAGCCCTAAGTGGAGATATCCACCCCAACCCTGGCCCTACCATCTCCAACCCCAATCTTCATAATCAGACTAGAAACCACAACTTCTCCCATATTACAGCCAATAGAAAGCCAAGTGACTTCCTTCTACTATGCATAAATATTAGAAGTATATCCAACAAAGTCCATGAACTCCATGCCACCATAGACTTGTACTCCCCAGATATAGTCATCCTGACAGAAACCTGGCTAAAACCTCACATTACCAGTGAGCAAATACTCCCTACAGGTTACGGCATACTAAGAGTAGACCGGCTAAACAAAAAAGGAGGTGGTGTAGCTATAATATTTAAACTGCATCTAAACATCCAGATCTTAAAATCATCAGCACCACAAATAGGCAATGAAGAAATAATATATACCAACCTCAAAATTAACCAAAACAAAACCATCAACATAACTGGATGCTACTTCCCACCTGGCCAAAACATCCCTCCCCTACAAAACCTCCACAGCTGGTCTACCCACCATCTCCCCCAAGAAACTATCATCTTAGGTGATTTCAATATTGACTGGCAATCCTGTTCTGGCAACAATCCAACCCATCATGTACACCTTCATGGCTTCACTCAACTAGTCCAGTCAACAACCAGGATAAATAAAAACTCCACCAAGCACACTACCCTGGATTGGATACTAGTCAGTAAGAGCCCCCAGTCATATATAACAGGCTGCTTATCAGATAGCCTCAGTGATCACTCCCCAACATTCCTACTCAAAAAATACCTATACCAAGCTAAACCTGTCATCTACCGTCAAATCGTAAAAACTAAACTTTAACCCACTCACATTCATCTCATCCCTCAAAGAATGTAACTGGCATCCTCTAAAGTACCTCAGTCTAGATGATGCAGTTGAATTTTAATACTACCTTCCTGAACATCCTTAATTACCATGCCCCCATAAGATTCTCCAGAACCAAAGCACAACCCTCCCCATGGCTACAGAAAACCACTAAGTCAGAAATGAAAACAGGGATAAAGCCTGGGAGCACTGGCGCAAAACAAAACCCCCTCAGCTAGACAGAAATTCCTAGAACTACGCAATAGAGTCAAAAAGCTAATAAAACAGGACAAATCCCAATACTACCAGTCTGCCCTAGACTCCTCACAATACAGCCCCAAACAATTCTGGTCCTCCATAAACTCCATCCTCCACCCAGGTAAAGTCAGTACCCCTCCTCCTAACATCCCTCACTCCTCAGAAAATATTGCTACCTCATTCAACACACACTTCACCCAAACCATACTATCACTAGCTAAACAACACAACCCCCCCTCCCCTCCAACCCACACCTTCAACTAGTAATCTCCCCACTGCCTTCTCTTTTTCTCCTGTACCTACCTCCAACATAAAAAAAAACTCTTAACTAAGCTTAAACCCACCAAATTAGCAGCAGACAGCCTCCCAAGTGAATACCTACAAATCGCAGCTGATGCTCTGGCCTACCCAGTATCCATCTTGATTAACCGATCTCTGTCAGAAAGTTACATTCCCACACTGTGGAAAATATCACATATAATTCCCCTCCACAAAGGCGGACCCGCCACAGAACTAACCAATTACCGCCCCATAGCTATTCTCTCTCCACTCTCCAAAATACTAGAGAGATGCATACACTCACAGGTCTCAGACTACCTCCTTACTAACAACCTCCTTTCCAGTACACTGCATGGTTTCCGACCAAACCATAGCACCACCATTGCCTTACTCTCCTTTACTAACACTATCCTTCAGCATAAAAACAATGGCTATCTCTCCTCTGCTACTTTCCTAGACCTATCTAAAGCATTTGACATGGTCCCACACAAACAACTTATCTCTGTCCTCAATAACCTATCCTTCTCACAATCGGTCACCAACTGGTTTCAGAGTTACCTGTCTGACCGCCAACAATCCGTTGTATGGCAGAATAACATATCTCCCCAACTAAACAAACACAAAGGGCAAAAGAACAAACTTGTAAACGAAAAACCAAAGCGAGCAGGAGATACGTAACAAAGAACAATTTAATGTTGTTAGCGCTTTCGGAAATAGACTGTGCTTTTCCTTCTTCAGACAAAAAACAATCACATTCAATTGCTTTTAAACAAAAAAATCTAGTGTCAATTAATTAATTACATAAAATGCAAATCAAAATTTAAAGTGAAAGACTCAATTGCTAAAAAACTTCCAAAGAGTTACAACCAAAGAAAGTTGCGTAAAATCTCTTGTAGAGTAGGGATCCTCAAAGTAGGTCAGATCTTTGTTTTTTTGAGTAGCTATTTGGCTTTTTCTATGGTGATACAGAGATGCTCACAAACAGGTGAGTTTGTAATGAATCAGAAGATGTTGTTAGAGATAGTCTGGAGTGTAACAATGGTTTTCCTGAAGGAAGAAATGGGAGCCCATATTCAAGTTGAGAAAGAAGAACTCCTTTGCCAGTGGCTGCTCTGGCTGGTTGGGATAGAAAATGTGAGATCTTTTTGGGCCAAGGGAAGAGGGAGTTTATTTTAGCTCTAACTTTGTTTATGTGGAAATGGAGGTTTAGTGACTGATTAAGACATAGTCCTACATATTTGAAGGTGGAAGTTATCTCTATGGAATGGTTGTGTAGATCAAAGATAAAGAGTTAGGTGCTTGCTGAATATTCTGTGGAGTTCCAAAAAGCATAGTTTTGGACTCATGGGGTTCAGAAGTAGTTTAGAGTTTATGACCCGTTGGTGGTGGCTAGCTGACATAATGGTTAAGGTCTTCACCTCCAATGCACAAAGAACAAAGTTTGAGCCTGATGCCTGTTTAGAAATTGTGTCTCATAAGTTTCTCCCACCTCTGAAAAACATGCTGAGTGTTTCTATCTTAAACTCACCCAAGAATGGAGCAGTGGGCAGCAGCAGCAAAGACTCTAGATGGTGTACTCTTAGGGTGAAGAGTTATATAGACCAATTGCTTTAGGCATCTTCTGTGGTGCACAGCATCTTCAAGCTAGAGTCACAGACTGCTTGCCATGGCAGGGCTAGCCAGTTGAGAATGAAAAAAAAAATGTCTCTAGGTGATTCAGTCATGTTGACTAATGTTGTCAAATGCGCATGGATATATGCCAGTGATAAGTGGGTGGATAACCCAGCCTACTCATGCTAATGGTGGGAGGGGTGTTTGTGCCCCTACTGGCCAGTGTGTGCGGCACCATGAAGTCCAGTAGCCCCAGATCAATGAGCTACTGGCTGGTCAGTATCCAGTGTACCTGGGATAGCTCTGTTGATGGAAAGCTGGACGTAAAACCTGCCAAACATGAACTAAAAATCGCTACACTCAGTGTAGGTTAACTGACAGGATGGAGCTTGGGAGTGGATAATAAGGAGGAGATTGGACAGCCTTTATATCCAAGAGACAAAATGGAAGGGCAGTGCAGCAAAGCCACTTGGCTTGGGATGTAGAGTCCACTACTCAGGAGGACGACAGGCTAGGAATGGTGTGAGAACTGTGCTGAGGGAGAGACTTCAGAAGAAAGTAAAGGATGTCATCAGAATTAGTGACAGACTCATGGTAATCACACTCCAGCCTAATGAGAGGGCATTATTCAATCTCAGCCTATGCCCTGCAGCAGGGTTGTGATAGTGAGGAAAAGACTGCATTCAGACAGTCAGTTGCAGGACCTACTACTTAAAGCAGGAACACAGGAACTGGTGTTGACAATGGGTGACCTGAATGCACATATCGGGAGAAACACAATGAGGACTGCCTGGATCAACATGGGTGTGGTAACAGGAATAAAGAAACTGATGCCATTCTATTCTTCTATCCAGCTAGTAGCTTGATTGTAGCCAACACATGGTTCAGAAAGAGAGGCAGTAAAAAGATTGCATACAATTGTGGCCTGCATGCAACTCAGGTAGACTTCCTCATAGTAAGGAAAGTGCACTGGGGAATTCAGCAATTTCAATGTCATTCCTAGTGAAACAGTCAGCCCACAGCATAAAGCACTGGTTCAATATCAACAGCAAAAAGGAGAGAGCACCACAGCTAGAGCAGGTCTTTGTAATGCAAATTTTAATTCAGTAGTAAGTGCTTTCACGCCCCAACGGACGCTTCTTCAGACTTTAATGAATACACAACACAGAATCATCTACATTTATACTCATACATAGGCAATCAAGTAATTAAGCAATAAATTTGTCAATCAATTAAGCTTGATTCAACCACTGGTGAGTTCTAAGGAAGATAATGTAAAAACATTTGTATCAATGACTAATCAAAAGTCATGGTACAACTCAAAATATAAAATGTAAAATATCTGGTGCAGGATAGTCATGCAAATATATTTGTACATATTGAAAATATCAATAAATACATAAAAAAAAAAAAAAAAAAAAATATATATATATATATATATATATATATATATATATATATATATATATATAAACCTAGCTAACATATCTATCTATACAAATATAAAACACATTAAGTAATATGAATCAATGCATATACTATAGAAAGTGTGAATACATTTAAATAATTGTTATAAAAAAATATATATACGTATATACATAAACTCACATACTTCATAGCGATATACAGAAAAAATATATATATGTATACACATGTACACACAAATAAATACATTCATTCATAAAAATTATTTAAAAATTACAGATAAAAATATATATATATATACATACATGAAAAGCATAGTACATAGAAAACTGTGCACATGTTACTCAATGCTTCAGGGGCCTGTTCAATAGAAAAGGCTTTAGTACAACCTTGTCATTTAGTCCAAACCCCTTATCTGCCTGCAACATAAGTATCCACCTTATCTCCCTCTGTTCTGTATAATTTTTAAAATTCCCTAGTCTATAGGTATGGGGTACTAACTCAATCACTAAGAACAAAAACTTATGCGTAGTATCATTCTCCAGGACATGTCGAGCTAAGGCATTCCCTTCATCTTCCTTATTAATTGCATAGATATGTTCCCTAACCCTGTCTTTTAATGTGCGGTTCGTGAAATCCCTAGTAATGCAATCTGCATAATGCTTAAATGTATATGTATAGCTCATAGTGGGATGTATAAAGCTATTTTTGCTACACATAAATTGTCAATGATTACAATGTCTGCATGGAAAGGTACCATGTCTCTGTGAAACCTGACTATTAAATTTAACTATCTACACTACGATAGCTCCCACCCCTCACACTGTAAGAAAAATATAGTCAAAGGACAGTTTGTGAGGGGTTCTAGGATGACAAGTAGAGATATAGATTTCATACAGGAGTGTGATAAATTGGAAACTATGTTTCTAGAAAGGGGTTATCCCATTAATTTTATTCAAGATATCAGGAAAGAAGTGGAAATAGGTAGGAAAGACAGATTTCAACCCATTAAAGGGGTAATGGAAAGCAGGAATTTGAAAGAGAAAAAGAAAGGTGCTTATGAGAATGACAAAGTAACACAAAAAAGATTAATTGTTGAATTTAATTCTACTAATAAAAATATAAAAGGTATAATAAATAGGGAATGGGAAAAATTCCTATCCTTCACAGACATAGAGGAAATTAAGGATATGAGACCTCAGGTTACATACAGAAATTCTTTGTGTATACGTAATATGTTTGAAAGAAAAGTAATAGAAAAGAAAGGGGCATGTCATAAAAAGAAAGGCACTTTCAAATGTGGTAGGTGCCAACAAAGCCCTTATATTATGAATGAAGAAGAGGTATACATTGAAAGCAGGAATATTGGGAGGGTGGCTTAAGGGTTGGGAGGGTGGCTTAAGAGTTAAGGTGTTTGCCTTACAAACACAAGGTGCAGGGTTTGAGTCTCACACGGGATAACTGGCTAGGCTTAAAATGGCTTGCAAGGGCAATTAGCTTAGTACTAAACTATGAACCTATATATATATATATATATATTAAAATAAGAGGTAAAGATTATTATAATTGTGACACTCAAGGAGTGGTGTACCTAGTTATTTGTCAGAAATGTCATTCATTCTATATTGGCAAGACAGAGAGGTCCCTGAAAAAACGAATCTACGAACATATTTATGACATTAGTAGAGCTAAAGAGTCAAATGCACTATATAAGCACTTTAACGATTGTAAGGAAGCTAAGTATTTATGGTTTATAGTAGAGCAGGTCAAATGAGATATAAGAGGTGGTCCATGGGAGGACATTTTAGAGAATAAGGAATTATGGTGGCAGGTTAGATTGGATGCAAGTAGAAAACCTGGTCTTAATTAAATGCTCTCCTTAAGACCATTATTAAAATTAAAGGCTAACCAAATATGAGATATGATAGGAAATTTTAATCATGATGGTCTCCGAAGGAAAGGGTGCACATTTATAATGAACATTTGAACATTTACATATATTATTTATATGTATTTTTATCTGTATTTTTATTTGCATTTAAATTATTAAATATAATTGATTGTCTTATGTAAAAATTAATATATTTATTTTTATACACATCAATTGGTTTCTCCTATACATATCAATTGGTTTTTATATGTATATCAAAAGGATTAATGTTATTCAGTTTTTTAAATATGAACATTTGATATGTTATTGCAGGTTTTGTACACCAGAGGGAGCTGTATTTACATGAGTCCTCGAAATAGTTTTAAGGAATAAAGATTTAACATACATGGAATTAAGTTTAATATTTTAATAATTTTTATGCAGCACACATTAAAATTGAAATCATGTATAAACAAATATAAGGGTTAATATAGTGTAAAAGAAAAATAGGAGAACAGCATCAGTATTCATTATATGTTCAAGTTATATTCATGAATATGTATTAGGGCTTTTGAATATTTATGATTAGACTGAAAGGATTGGTACATTTGAATTTAGTTTTTAATTGTTTCAACTGTTTCATTGGATAATTAGGTATTAATTAAAGTATATAAACATTTGAGAATCATTAGGAAATTGTCTGATGAAGTCCTGGTAGAGAGGGACGAAAACGCATTCTGTTGTTTGTCAATGTTAAGTGCGTTTATGGACTGTTGGATTGCAATAAACTAAGTGTATTTCATCTGGAAGTATTGCTGCGACTTTTGTAGCATCTTTTGTGGATTATTGGTCGTTTGAGTGCTACTGACTATTTTTGACTTAGTATTAAATTTAACTTCCTTATAGCATAATAATCTCTGTAAAGATTTATTATTATGATATGAAAAACAAGGTTGCATACCCACTACATCCCTTAACTTCTCATCGGATGTCAAGATCTTCCAGTTATTACTTATAATACTACGTATAGCCCTACTATTATTACTATATGGCAAAACCATCCTACATACTTGTCTTTCATTATTATTAACAATTCTTCTCATATCAGTAGATCTAGTATGGTTTCCCTTTTCTTGTTCGGTCTATGAAGTCAGATTGTCTCAATCTCTCATATTCATACTGCTTATAGCCTCTCTCTTTAAAATCTTGCTTCAGATTCGATAAGGCCTCCATATAGCTTGCGTGTGAACTAGTTAATCTAGACACCCTGAGGCTTTGACCCTGTACAACATTCTTATAGATATGTTGAGGGTGCATAATTTGTCTATATAGGAGATTATTTCTCCTACATTCCTTTCTATAAATCTTTGTTTGAAAAATGTCACCCTCCTTTCTTAAGGCCACATCTAGAAATTCAATATAGTCATTGGACCATTTCACAGTAAATTCTAAAAAATTAGTAGTGGAATTAACATATTCCATAAGACATACTAGCTCATCTTCAGTGCCCTTCCATAAGAAAAAAATATCATCCACAGACCGCTTATAATAGGGTATAAGTTCAGAGAACCTACTATTACCTTTAATAAACTGTCTCTCCCACTGTGCCATAACCAATTTCGCATAGGAGTTGGCACATGAGGTACCCATGGCCACTCCTTGCACTTGAAGAAAATATTGACCATTGAAGGAAAAAACATTATTATTCAATATTAAATCTAGTAGCAAATAGCAAAGCTGTATCTTGTCAGTGGAAATATTTTCAAATCGCATAAATTCCCTAACAAAATCAATTCCTTCTTCATTGGGGATCTTAGTAAAAAGAGGCACCATATCCATAGTAACTAAAAAAACATTAGATTCAAACATTTCAGAAAAAAAATAATCTGAAAATGTAACCAAAAAAATCTTGCGTACCTTTCAAAATAGTGTCAGCCTTATCAACAAGGCATCTCATTTGTTTCTCCAAGTAAATTGATAGTGGTTCAGTTAACCATCCTTGGCTTGATACAACTGGTCTTAGTGGGGGACCAAAACTATCTTTATATATCTTTTTTAGGCCCCTGATACTGGGAACATATGGGTATTCAACTAAAAAATGCTTATACATATCAAGAGTAATGATATTGCTCATCAATAATTCATATAATGTTGCTTTCATGTCATTCATCAATTTATTCAGCTGACAGCCACTAAACCTTGAATAAGTAACATCTTCACATAGCATTTCATCCATTTTTCTATTATAATCCCTAGTATTCATAAGTACAATAGCCCTTCCTTTGTCTGCAGGGCGTATAACAATCTCACTGTTGTTCCTTAATGCTTGTAACGCATTAAACTCATCAGTGATTAAATGATAAAATCCATGTCTGTCATTATCTACAGAATTTAAATTAACAATTTCAGCTTCATAGACTTTCTCAAATGCCTCAAGAAAGGGTGGTGAGTAAGCAGAGGGCTTCTTAAACTCAAAACAACCACCTGTAGCATTACCATATAATAAGCTAAGCATCACACTCCTTCAAAATTCTTTTACATCAATAATAAAGTATACATTGTCATTATTCAATGAAGGAATAAACGACAAACCTTTATTCAATAAAAGATATTCAGCGTTGGTAACAACATAATTTGAAATGTTATGCACTAGTCCAAACTCACTCTGTTCCAAACTTTCTTGGTCTGCATTTTGTTCTCCTGGCCATCCTCCAAATATTTCCATCTCTTCCTTCCTCTGCTTTCTGATCGCATTCCCTGATTCATTTGTTGCTATTTGATGGGCAGAGGAAAAAACGGAAAAAACGAGGATTCCTTTAATTTATCAGTCTCTTTAACCTTCTTTCATATATCAGGGCCCATTACGGCATTACCTGTGCTAATGGTAGAAGGCAGAGCAGTTTTAGAAGCAGTTCCTGTCACAGTAGGGTGCTGTACAGCAACATTAGATATACCCATTGATGTAGTTGGAACCATTGACTGATCAGTATCAGCAATAGTCGAGGTCTGGTTGGTCACTGTTGTTATTCTGGGCCAACTAAAGACCTCCCCTTTCCTAAAATCGGTGAAGTCTCTAGAAGCTTCTTTTTCTTTTGTATCAAGAGAGTCTGTTCAAGTGTAGCTATGTGTGTGCCTAAGTGTTCAATGAAAATATGCAGTCTACGTAGAGTTAGCGCTAGATTCAATTTATCTTGAAGAACGTTAATGTCTTTTAATTGTGTTTCAATAGTGACATAATGTTCAATTAACAGTCTCATATAGGAGAAGCTAGTCTCAGTGTTAAGCTTCTGCCACTTCATTAACAAATCAGGAAAAGTGTCACCATACGTTTAAGATTCTTAACCCCCTTGGTATTATCTTAAAGTTCAAACATGCCTCCATATGCCTCCGTTGCCATTGGATGCGTTTAAGCTGATACATTTTATTTTCCATATCACGTTTGAGAAATATAGCATTCTTATAAAAATAGCTTTATACATCCTACTACAAACTATACATATACATTTAAGCATTATGCAGATTGCATGACTAGGGATTTGATATATTTGGCATATTGTATTAAATGTCTATGTTTTTATGTTGGGATAACGAACCGCACATTAAGAGACAGGGTTAGGGAACATATCTATGCAATTAATAAGGAAGATGAAGGGAATGCCTTAGCTCGATATATCCTGGAGAATGATACTATGCATAAGTTTTTGTTCTTAGTGATTGAGTTAGTACCCTGTACCTATAGACTAGGGAATTTTAAAAATTATACAGAACAGGGGGAAATAAGGTGGATACTTAGGTTGCAGGCAGATAAGGGGTTTGGACTAAATGACAAGGTTGTACTAAAGCCTTTTCTATTGAACAGGCCCCTGAAGCATTGAGTAATGTGTGCCCAGTTTTCTATGTACTATGCTTTTCATGTATGTATATATATTTTTATCTGTGAATTTTTAAATAATTTTTATGAATTAATGTATTTATTTGTGTGTACATGTGTATACACACACATATATATATATATTTTTTTTTCTGTATATCGCTATGATGTATATGAGTTTATGTATGTATATATATATATATATATATATATATATATATATATATATTTTTTTTTTTATAACAATTAATTATTTAAATGTCTTCACACTTTCTATATTATATGCATTGATTCATATTACTTAATGTGTTTTATATATATATATATATATATATATATATATATATATATATATATTGTATACATAGATATGTTAGGTTTATATATATATATATATATATATATATATATATATATATATATATATATATATATATATATATATATATTTTTTTTTTATGTATTTATTTAAGAGTTAGGAAAGAAGAAAACCTAACAAAAAGCTTTTCACTTTGTTTGACAGTTAACATTTTAGAGTCCAAGACATGGTGTTCTTGCAAGGGTGAATTTGTAATAAATTATATTTTATTTGCAATTATTTGCAGGGTAGTTTTTCTTGGAAGCTGATGCTGTAATGGGAAGACCATAATTCAGCTGAGGCAGGAGAAGTCTCTTGGCTAAAGAAGGGACAGATAAGGAGAATTTTTTTTTCTGGCCAGAAATGAAGGGGATTATCTTTGTTTCTGTTTTTTTTTTTGTTTGTTTGTTTCCTGTGTGTATATGAAAGTTGATGACTTGATCCAGCCAAATGTTATGTTATTTGAAGTTTGTTAAAAGTTCTTTTTGGCATGTTGTTAATATCTTTGATGTTGACAGAGTCTGGAGATTTTGTCAAATTATGCTCAGTTGCAAAGAGCACAATCTTGGTTTTGGTGGGATTTAGATGTATTTTTTTGATTGAATAGGTATTTGTTAAGGGAAAGTAGATAATTTTTAAGTTAGATTTGAATTACAGAGTGAGGTGTGCTTGATCTGAAAATTGTAACACCATATGAGCAAAAAAATCCTAGGGAGATCTGGGAGGTCATGTGGGAATTTGTTACTAACTACTGAGAAAAGTAAGGGTGCAAGAACAGGAGCCTTGAGAGACATCTGTTTGCAGTGGAGACAAATTGAACATGGCGAACATATTTTAATCATGAAGTGACATATGGATATGAAGTCCTTGAGTGAGACTGATGCCAACCTAATGTTTCTTTCCAAGAGGGTCTGTAGAAGGAGGAGGACATGGTCATTGGGGTCAAATGACTTATTCAGGTCCATCAAGAGAGCTCTTGTATGGTTGCCTTTATCCACAGTCAGTAAGACCGTGTTAGTGAGAAAGCATATAGCCATTATGGTGCTGTGGATAGACACAAAGCTATTTAGATAAGAAAAGATGATATTGTTAGGTATATTTTATGAGGTGACTTTAGATGACTTTTTTTTCTAGAAGTATAGCAAGGCTAAGAAGAATGGATGGAAGTGTGTGAGCCATTTTCAGGTTCCAGCTGTTTTGGAAGTGGTTTAACTAATGCCATGTTTTGTTAAGGAAAAGCTGCTGATGTGAAGTAAAGGTGTTATAGTGTAGCAGGCACTTTATTTTATATCATAACCTATAAATCTACAGGTCACAAATAGTACTGGTCACCCTATTTACATTAACCCAACCTGGTGGCACCAGAAGGCTACAACCAGGATGAACAGAAATAGAAAACTAAAGGGATCAGCTTGAGAGCAGGGAGGGGATCTGAGAGTGTTTGAGCCCCTGATGTCATTCGGTCCCTTGGCAACTGAATTAACAAACTAAAATAAATTTAAAAAAAATCAAGTATCAAAGAATGCTTCCTCCCAGTGATGTTTTAAAAAGGAGTCTGATTTGCATAAGCAATTTCGGCAACTGATTTCATCAAATAAAGTGCAGTCGCATGGACCACCTCAAAGATTTATTACTAAACTCAGTATCTTACAGAGTGCTTAGAGGTGACATGTCTGACATACAAAGCATCCTCCGACATAATAAAGATGGACGTAATGAACATCAGCAAGTCAAATTGCATCAGAAATACTCAGTCCAGGTATCTAAACTGAATGTTGTGGAGAGAGGGATATTTATCACAGAGGCTACCACTGTTCCGGAACAGACTATCCTTAAAAATAAAGCAAAGCTCATCCATCCATATTCAAATGCAACTTAGATCTAAGGATGAGTAATAGAAAATGTACTCCAGGATTTCCCCTCATGCCACTAATGGATAGAGGCAGTTCCTAAATGCTGCATCCCTTACATGGCCTCCTCAAATTATCTATGGTATGATCACAATTGTTCTCACTAGGGCTAATATACAATTATCAGCCATTGGGAAAGCTAAGACCAATCAGAAAATGTTAATTCAAGCACCGAAAGGGAACCAGCTAAGCTTAAAATGTCCTTCAAGTGAACCTATGTTGTGGTAGCAAACAGTTATAAAAAAATTACCCTTTTTAGTTCACTAAGTACCCCTGTCACCCCCCCCCCTAGTCTTTAACAACTTCTGGCGCCTATGATAACCTGATAATATTAGGTGGCTTTAACTTTCCAGGGATCAAACGGTCTGATGGCACAATAGCAACAATCTCCAGAGGATTAAGTTTTATGATTTATGTATGTTACACTGATTCAGATGATTGTTTTTTTCTCCAGGATCAAATAATACCTTATATGGTCTTATTTACAAACATTCCAGATAACATTTCTGAGATCCACCAGCCTAGTCCATTAGGCAATTCAGATTGTTTAGCTTTTGAATTTAATACAACAACTAAAGCTTTTTTGTATGACTCAGTAAAACAGCATTTTTGATAAGTCCAAGTTGTTCAATCTGAACATTATTAATCAAATAAATTCTATGGACTTGAACTCCTCCAAGGTAAATAACACTGTGAATAAATGACAGCACTTTGAAAACATTTATGAAGTTCTTTTGTCTGTATAAAAGAAAACAATAACTAGCAGTTTATTGATGACTACATCTCCGTGGTGTAATACTGGTCATACTAAACTTCTGAGAAAAAAAAGAAGAAGAAATTTAGGCTCTGGAGGAGGTTCAAAATAAATTATTTAAAATGGGCCTATACTTTAGTCTCCAAAAGGTTAAATGCTTCTTTGAGATTAGCAAAAAGTAAACTTAAAGATAATTTAGTTAGTAGCCATTTTTCCTAGAAATGTTATTCTTACATTAGATAAATCGGTAATAAGGTTAAATGTTTTGGACCAATTTCTGTTGAAGTGCTGGAGAATTACTGTCAAACTTCTTCAATCAGCACTTCTTAGCAAAAGATGCAACACAGTTCAACGATGTTTTAATAGAAGACAATTATGTGTCTAGTTTTCAACTTCACCCTTGTGCAAGCATCTCTGAGCCATATTAAACACGGTGGTAGTATGGGACTTGATAATATTCCAGGCATTTTCTGGGCATATCACAGTAAATATATTCCAGCTACTATCACTAAATTTTAATAACCTGTTATAGTCTGTCACTGTTCCTACTAGTTGGAAACTTGCAGACATAATTCCAAATCATAATGGGGGGGCCCAATGAACAATATAAGTAATTATAGACCTATCAGTCTTATTTCACTTGTGGGGAAGAGCTTTGAGAGGTGTCCATTTTAGTTTTTTAATCAAGGCTTTCAGGGTTGTTTAATGGACCTCACTCAACATGATTTCACACACACAAAAAAAAAAGAAAGAAAAAGAATCCTACATTCACTAATTTAATTGAAGGTCACATCACTCAAGTCCCAAGTTACATAGGATGAGTAGTAAAATGCCATGGTGATACATGTCATGGCTTTCAGTCTTGTCTGGTCTAATTTTTTTTTTTTTTAGGGACGCCTTCCTTCTACTGAAAGTTTCTGGCATAAACCCCTGACAGACCCTAAATATTCTAAGTATTATGCTCTGGGCTTGAACAAAAAATGCACAAACTATAAAAGTCCTTGTGTGGGATCTGGATCTGCCTACTGCAACAGCACCTATCTTCTTTTTTAAGCAGACATGCCCTAAACCATAAATGGACATGCGATGCTATGAAACCACACAATCTAAAATACCACTAAGCTACAGGCTTACAGTATTAAGAACATTTGTCAAATAAGGTACTTATCTGATTGAAAACCAGCAAAGGTCAAACAATACCACACTTCAGATGCACAAACACGGTAAGTAAATTGTGAATTGTGGTAAGAAAGTTCTAAAATGGTACAGGCAGGCATAAGCTCACTAACTACTAATGGCTCTCATCTAGTCATATCACCTGAATTTTTCCCTTGCTTCGCACTCCTCCTAACTGAACTATAATTATTCATTCACTGCATGTTTCACATTACCTTCTCATCTCCCACCTTTTTTCAAATTTGTATATATCTGCTTGAGAATGTATGCATTAAATGCCAGCTATACTTTGAAAGCTACTGTTTTCAGATGGATTTACTTTCACTCCATTGCATACAGCTGTATACATCTGTTTAATAATGTACATATTCAAGTTACACAATGAAAGCTACTCTTCTCACATGGATTTAATTTGAGTCTGTTGTATTCTCCATATGATCTGTGACTATTTAAATGATATTGCACCTCATTATATTATTCTAATTCTTATTATTCATCAAGCTGAGGCTGAAATTAGTCATTACTGATCAGTGATCTCCTTCAGTTATCAAATTAATTAATTAATTAATTAATTAATTGCACAAGCCACCAGGGCTGCTATCCCTACCTATCAAATACAAACCCAAAAGTACCTACTGCTATGGCTTGCTCTCAATCTATCTCTCAAACAGCAAACACATTCTTGTTTCTGATCCTTTTAAATATGTTGTTTGTTTATGAAAGTGTCTCATCACTGCTCAAGCATCCTTCTACTTGGTTGTTTGCACTCAGTGGGCTACCCCTTGACTTCAAGCTTTCACTGTCCAACAAATATATAATTAAAGCAAATAACTACTTTATCCACTCTCCAGAACAATGTAATACCTGCATTAGGCAGTGGTATGAATGGCTTCAGCAAAATCACTCCAGCCAAATGAAACATGATTTCCATGGAGATATGAACTGATAGTGATATCTTATGAAAGTAACTTAAGACTTGCAACTGCTTTAGGAAAGTGGCTAATCTCATGATAGTACAAAATATGTTTTATCAGCACTGCACTGCACTTAACAAACTATGGAATATTCCTCTATTTCTGTGACTGACCTAGGTTATTTTGCCTTCACTTGTACCTTTCTACAGTGTTCTTGAAAACTGTTTTGCTGTCATTTACATATTTTGTTCTGAATTACTTGACATTCTTGTCAACTTATTTGGTGTTTAGTATGTTTATACTTTTGCTGAGGTAATCATCCAAATTATTTTGTATATTATTTTTGTATGAGTCCTTACTATTTTGTACAAACTTTTTACTGAACAGAGGGTCAAAGGCACCAAAGATAAAACTGCCAACTTCCACTAGATAACAGAGAAACCAAAAGAATTCCAGGAAAAATATTTACTTCTGTTTTACTGTTAACTCTAAAGCATTTGACTGTGTGGACCATAAAAAGACTGTGGCAATGTCGTAGATAAATGGGGATACTGGGTCACCCTATTGGCTTCCTGAATAATCTGCATGTAGAGCAAGGAATAAATGACTGGCTCAAGAGTGGAAAAGGAGTACAACAAGGCTTTATACTGTCATCCTGCTTAGTCCATTTTTATGCTGAACATACCATGTAAAAGGTTGGGTGAGATAAATCAGAAACTACTGGAAGAAATATTAACTTCAGATATGCAGATGTTACCACTCTGATTGAAAGTGAGGAACAGCTGAAGACCCTGTTTATGAAGGAGAAAGAAGAAAGTACGAAAGCTGGCTTGTTGCTCAACAGCAAAAAATAAAATAAAAAGTAATGCCATCTATCCCTCATCAAATTTTTGCAAATAGGTGGTGAAGAATTGGAGGGTGAAACAGATTTTATTATTGTTGGCTCAGAGATCTTTCCAAATGGTGACTACAGCCATGACATTAGTGATGCTTGATTTTTGGAAGAAAGGCTATAGCAAATTTGGATACAATTTCAAAGAACTTAGGAATTTAATTCAGACTGTTCACTGAAAGGTCTGATACCAAAAGTAAAATTCAAATACTTTGGCCATATAATGCGAAGACAGAATTCACTACAGAAGACAAGGATGTTGTGAGGTGTATACACTGTACTGATTTCAGTACAACGTCTTTGAAAGAGGGGGTAACATTACGACCAGATCCACTACTAGGCGATATTAGCAGTTGCTTAGGGTCCCATGGCTGGGGGCCTATTCTGGCCAGGAGACTTCAATATAAAACCAAAATAATAACAATATTAATAATAACAACACTTCTTTAACACCGAGGTAGTGGTGTCTCCTCCTTTTAAAAGAACTATGAATGTGTCGCAAGTCAACACAGATGTAAAATCATTCCATACTCACTCGCAAAATTTAAACTAGCCATTCAAGAATATGAGTGTGTGTGTGTGTGTGTGTGTGTGTGTGTGTGTGTGTGTGTGTGTGTGTGTGTGTGTGTGTGTGTGTGTGTGTGAGTGTGTGTGTGTGTGTGTGTGTGTGTGTGTACCTTGAGTGAATGAGAGTGAGTTTGCGTGTGTGTGTGTGTGTGTGTGTGTGTGTATAATTTAAATTAGTGGTTCTATTTGTTTCTGTAAGAGAAGAGGAACGTGTGTGCACGCATGTGTATGTATGTAATTTAAACTAGCTGCTCAGGTTCATATGCGAGATACTGTGTGTGTGTGTGTGTGTGTGTGTGTGTGTGTGTGTGTGTGTGTGTTTTGCTGCATGAGACAGAAAGTGTGTTTGTGTTGCTGTGTGAGAGAGGGGTGTATATTACGTTATTGAACTTTTAAAAGTTTGAAAGTCATATGGTCGACACCATATGATCAAACTTGAATGTTTCAAAGGAGATCTCTGTACAGTGCGGAATGGGAAGATGGGGTGTGGGGGGTGCATGGGGGCTTGCCCCCTTGCTTAAAATGGTCAGGTAGGTTTTTCTGTTGTTTACTATTTTTTAAATTTTTTTTAGCTTTTGGAACTTTTAACAGTTCGATCATATGGTGTCGACCATATGACATTCGAACTTAAGTTCGATAAAATAATATACACCCATAACAGGTGTGTGTATGCATAAATAATTTAAACTAGTTGTTCCGTTTGTTTCTACGTGAGACTAAAAGTGTCTGTATGCTTATGTATGTGTGTATTAATTTAAACTAGCTGTTCTCTTCATATGTAAATAAAGTGTGTGTGTGTGTGTGTGTGTGTGTGTTGCTGCATGAGAGAGAAGGTATGTTTGCGTGTGTTAATGTGCATACCTCTCAACCTCTAAGTGCAAGAAATCTGGACAAAGCCTGACATAATGGGGGACAAAAATAGGGACAGATTTTAAAGGGGCATTCTCTCAGATTTTTTGCTAGAGAAGTCTATTTACATTTGAGTACTGTGTAAGTCACATGTTCAACCAGGGGCAAGGTTTACAAAGAGCCTTGTTAGCATGCTGCAGGTCAGATTATACAAGCTCTCAGTGGGGGGTGGGTGTTCTAGGAAATGCTACGTTTGTTCTTTTGTATTTTCTTTCCCCCACCCATGGACAGTAGATTTGTGGAATGAATGGATTTTACTCAGCTAAATGAAGTGCTAACTACTTTGCTATGTACTTGTTTTTTGCAACGCTGTGTCTAATTATTCAAGCCTAGGCAATAGTATGTTTGTTGCTACAAACATTTTTTTCCTCCACATGGTAATTATTTTTCATATGGTCTGTTATTAGTCTTACTTGTTAGTGTGTCTTTATTCATGTAGGTACGCTTTTATAAATATACAGATTTTCCCTCATTTTGCAGCACATCACTGCTTTGGACAGTTGTGCCTTGCAAAGAGACCTGTTGAGGAGCAAATGTCCTAATATTCAAAAATAATAAAACATTTTGCATCTTTTCTCTAAAAATGTCATTCAGTTTTGGACCTGAATCTAATCACTGTATTTAATCATTATCTGATGCTGTATGTCATCCTTCAAAAACCACACAATAACTATTTGTCTAATTCTCATTCTATCCTACTGAATTTCTTTTCTCGCTTTTTCTACCATTCATTGTGATAAAATGTTTTGAGCTTTCACACCTTTCCTGACTGTTTGACTGAAGTACAATTAGTTTAAACTGACTTAGCATGTAACTCTTTTTTTTTTTTTTCCTGTAAGGGTTCCCTGTTGTGGCCGAGATGCACTGCTGAACAGACTACTTACCCAGTTACCAAAATGGAAATAAATCCCACAGATCCCACAGCTATACATATATATATATATATATATATGTATATATATATATATATATATATATATATATATATATATATATATATATATATATATATATATATATATATATATATGGATTTACTTTATAATCTCGAAGTACTGAAATATCGAATTTCAGTATCTCGAGACTATAAAGCTGAAAAATCAAAATACCGAAATCCCAAAACCGCGAAATTCAAAACTGTGACATTTAAACACACCCTGCACCACACAAACACACATACACCTTCCTCCCCACACTACAACAAACAAACAAAACAACACAAATACACAAACCTACCCTACATATAAGCAGGGGGCTGCACAAACCTACCCTACATATAAGCAGGGGGGCAAGCCCCCCTGCACCCCCATATTCCCGCTACTAATATATACCAATTCCGAGGTCGTACTAAAAATGACACAGACACGAAACTCACCACTACACAATCTACATTCCCCTCGCACAAACACAGATCACATACATACAAACACCACCATTCTCAACAATTAGACACTCACACTCTTACCTACACATCATAACCTACACCTACAACTTCCCACCACACTAACATACAATAAAATTTGTACTCAAAACCCTTAAAATATAAACACTTACTTGAAACTCCAGCTATCCAGTCACACAGTGCAGCACCATAACCGATGATTCGATATTTCCGGATTCATTCGGCTATGTGGTCTTTTGGGCAACTGGGCTTTCATATTATAGTGTCGAGATCCTGAAATTCGATATTTCAGTATTTTGAGATTATAAAGTGAACCTATATATAGACATATATATATATATATATATATATATATATATATATATATATATATTTATATATATATATATAGGATTGATCTCCTGGACAGGAACCGGAACGGCAGTTTACAGGATTCAACAACGAATAGAAAGTAACTCCATATAACACTGTATTATAAAATAAGACTTCTTTTATTCGAATACAGAGTAAGCGCTTTCACCATCAGGCTTCTTCAGACTGCAATACTTCCACAAATCATTGACTTTATATAATGGTATAAATTAATTAAAACAACTGACATCTGTGTTACCTATTAACTTTTAAAGTGACGGAACACAGATAATAACTCAGTAAAAAACAAGCTTATTCAAATAGATTAAACCAATTCTCATTCATCATAAAAATACATGATAGTTTTACACGAAGACATTAGTTAAATACTTCCTTATATTTCTTTGTAGTGCGACTACCATCTATTTAATATATTCTAACTATATAAAAAATCTCATGTATATCCTACAACGCACTAAAATAAAAACTAATAAGATCTATTAAAATAACAGTAACACAGAAAATGACTTCAGAAACATACATAAAAATCTAAGTGCATTAATTAAAAAAGCGGCTAAATACTGGCCTTGACTCCATTCATATGCACATAAATTTTTAAACTAGTTGATCAACATTTAGGGAGACGGGTACAAAAATAATTCAAACGGATATGCTCACGTCAAGCCTAAATAAGTCTGACAATAGAGTAGTCACCCTCTATGTCTATATCGCTAACTTAATATATTCCAACTATCAAGCACTTCAACTATAAAGTCTTAAAACCTTGAAATAATGAGGACACTATATAAATGGAACAGAAGATTAAATGTTCTAAATTAGCTATCACTGCAGGGGCTATGTAACACTGTGCCTATTAGGTTTAGGTAGTCTTCTTTTCTTTAATATTGGCTTTAAATTCACTTTATCATTCAGTCCAGGATACTGATCAGCTCTACAACGTATAATCCATCGTAATTCACACTCTTGAGTGAAACTATCGATCTCTCCACCTCTAATATTTGGTCTAATAGCTTGCATGACACGAAAACTAAACGGATGTGTACTACCCATGGTGTTACAATGCTTTGCCAATGCAAAAAAATTTGTTCTTGTACAAAACATCCTGTGACGGGCAGAGAGTTTTCTTTTTGTGCAAGAACAAACTGTAAAAGTACCAATGTGGTATACCTTGCGACATGCCAACTCTGTCCAGTTTTTTACGTTGGAAAAACGTGTAGACAATTTAGAGAACGTATTAGAGAGCATCTCTATCAAATACGTACAGGCTCAGATATTAATGCATTGGCAAAGCATTGTAACAGCATGGGTAGTACACATCCGTTTAGTTTTCGTGTCATGCAAGCTATTAGACCAAATATTAGAGGTGGAGAGATCGATAGTTTCACTCAAGAGTGTGAATTACGATGGATTATACGTTGTAGAGCTGATCAGTATCCTGAACTGAATGATAAAGTGAATTTAAAGCCAATATTAAAGAAAAGAAGACTACCTAAACCTAATAGGCACAGTGTTACATAGCCCCTGCAGTGATAGCTAATTTAGAACATTTAATCTTCTGTTCCATTTAAATAGTGTCCTCATTATTTCAAGGTTTTAAGACTTTATAGTTGAAGTGCTTGATAGTTGGAATATATTAAGTTAGCGATATAGACATATAGGGTGACTACTCTATTGTCAGACTTATTTAGGCTTGACGTGAGCATATCCGTTTGAATTATTTTTGTACCCGTCTCCCTAAATGTTGATCAACTAATTTAAAAATTTATGTGCATATGAATGGAGTCAAGGACAGTATTTAGCCGCTTTTTTAATTAATGCACTTAGATTTTTATGTATGTTTCTCAAGTCATTTTCTGTGTTACTGTTATTTTAATTGATCTTATTAGATTTTATTTTAGTGCGTTGTAGGATATACATGAGATTTTTTATATAGTTAGAATATATTAAATAGATGGTAGTCGCACTACAAAGAAATATAAGGAAGTAGTTAACTAATGTCTTCGTGTAAAACTATCATGTATTTTTATGATGAATGAAAATTGGTTTAATCTATTTGAATAAGCTTGTTTTTTACTGAGTTATTATCTGTGTTCCGTCACTTTAAAGGTTAATAGGTAACACAGACGTCAGTTGTTTTAATTAATTTATACCATTATATAAAGTCAATGATTTGTGGAAGTATTGCAGTCTGAAGAAGCCTGATGGTGAAAGCGCTTACTCTGTATTCCAATAAAAGAAGTCTTATTTTATAATACAGTGTTATATGGAGTTACTTTCTATTCGTTGTTGAATCCTGTAAACTGCCGTTCCAGTTCCTGTCCAGGAGATCAAGTTTATATATATATATATATATATATATATATATATATATATATATATAGGTGTTTAAGTGAAATGGCAGTGGTGTTTTTAACCAGATTGCTTAATGAAATTTTGGAAAGTGAGAGGATGCCTGAGGAGTGGAGAAAAACTGTTTTGGTACAGATCTTTAAGAATAAGGTGATGTGCAGAGCTGTAGTAACTACAGAGGGATTAAATTGAAGTTATGGGAAAGAGTAGCAGAAGCTAGGTTAAGAATGGACGTGATGATTAGTGATCAGCAGTATGGTTTCATGCCGGGAAAGAGCACTACATATGCAATGTTTGCTCTGAGAGTGTTGATGGAGAAGTACAGAAAAGGTCAGAAGGAGTTGCATTGTGTTTTTATAGACTTAGAGAAAGCGTATGACAGGGTGCCTAGAGAGGAGTTGTGGTATTGTATGAGGAAGTCGGGAGTGTCAGAGAAGTATGTAAGAGTGGTACAGGATATGTACGAGAGTAGTGTGACAGCGGTTTGGTTTGCGGTGGGAGTAAAGGATGCATTTAAGGTGGAGGTGGGATTACATCAAGGATTAGCTCTGAGCCCTTTCTTATTTGCAATGATGATGGACAAGTTGACAGAAAAGATCAGACAGGAGTCCCTGTGGACTATGATGTTTGCAGATGACATTGTGATTTGTAGTGAGAGTAGGGACCAGGTTAAGGAGACCCTGGAGAGGTGGAGATATGCTTTAGAGAGGAGAGGAATGAAGGTCAGCAGGGCTAAAACAGAATATATGTGTGTAAATGAGAGGGAGGGTAGAGGAATGGTGAGGATGCAGGGAGTAGAGTTAGTAAAGGTGGATGAGTTTAAGTACTTGGGATCAACAGTTCAGAGTAATGGTGAGTGTGGAAGAGAGGTGAAGAAGAGAGTGCAGGCAGGGTGGAATGGGTGGAGAAGAGTGTCAGGAGTGATTTGTGACAGACAGGTACCAATAAGAGTGAAAGGGAAGGTCTACAAGTGGGTAGTGAGACCAGCTATGTCATATGGGTTGGAGACGGTAGCATTGTCGAAAAGGCAGGCGTCAGAGCTGGATGTGGTAGAGTTAAAGATGTTAAGATTTGCACTGGGTGTAACTAGGATGGACAGGATTAGGAATCATTATATTAGAGGGTCAGCTCAGGTTGGACAGCTTGGAGACAAAGCAAGAGAGGCGAGATTGCGTTGGTTTGGACATGTGCTGAGGAGGGATGCTGGGTATATTGTGAAAAGGATGCTAAGGACGGAGCTGCCAGGTAAGAGGAAAAGAGGAAGGCCTAAGATGAGGTTTATGGATGTGGTGAGAGAGGACATGCAGGCGTTTGGTGTGAAAGAGCATGATGCAGAGGACATGAAGAAATGGAAACAGATGATCCACTGAGGCGAACCCTAACGAGAACAGCCAAAAGAAGATGATGATAATGATGCCTCTCAAGTGTACCTCATTTCGAGGAATGTACCTCATTTGGGGGTCTTAAAAAGTTCACGTTCCTCAAAGTTCCACACTGAAAGACTCTGTCATAAATTAAGTGTAGGATTTTTTTAAGTGAAATCCATTGTAAATAGAAATGAATCATATTAATTCATTAAAGGATCTTCTTTATAAGTAAAACCAGCATATTTTAACCATCCTATGACCCTTCTAGTTGAATTTGTTAGTAAGCCATTAGTATGTGTTCCACATTTTGCCCATTTGTTCCACATTATGAGGGCTAGTGTTCCGCATTTTGGAGATGGAAGGTTGAGAGCTGTGATATATATATATATATATATATATATATATATATACAGGGACGTTGGGAGGCATACTGACTGTACGCATTTCAGTACAGTTTATCTGGAGGGGGGGGGGTAGAATCTGGCTGGCTGTAGGACCCAGCAGCTGTTACTTAAATTCACTTTCCTCCGGACTCCTTGCAAAAAAGAGCATTTGTTTTTTTAGATTACGTGCCACAAAGCCACATGGCAATGATGGCATGCATTATGCTATTGCAGCTGCGCAGCTAGTATTCATTATTCAGTTAATTTCAGTTGTTGTTGTGTCTTTCGGCTTTTCCTGGTTACAGTACTGCTACACAACTGTCTACAGTACAAAGTGGTCCGAATTTAATGTAACTCCTTCCTTCTTCCGGTATCTCACTTTTCATTCATTCATTCATTTGTTGTTATCTCAATGAAAAGATGCAGTCTGCGACCCTGACACCTCGCGTTTATTGGGCTCAGAGACATGAAGATGTGTATTTGCGAGTGGAGCTTAATGACGTGCAGTTGAGATGAATTTGTAGCTGTCCTTACTGGACAAGAGAAGATCCCCGAGCCCGAGGTCTGGATTGCGGCGATATAGTACAATCTTGAATGAAATGTGAATGGGCGAAGAAAGAATTTAATTTTTTAACAATTTTCAATGCTGTAGGTTACATAAAAATACTATGTGGACACATTGTGACTGTTTAGTTAAGATATTAAAGCTAAAAAAATAACAATGTGAATAGTGTAATACAATTAAGGTAGGAAACATCTGCTTATGTTTTCAAGAAGATTCTAGACTCGAGTGCCACCGCTCACGTGCATCTATTTGAATTTAAGCTTACAAAAACAGTTTTGGTAGTTCCCGTGGCTTACTGTGAAGAGGACAGCCTTGTAAAATGTATTTCAGATGTCATAAGCAGAACCACTAAAATGGACATACAGCCTTAAAAGCTCATTGTACTGGTGAGGCTGTGTCAAGAGAGTTGTTAGGAAACCTTGTCAGACTGCCATAGAGTGACATTTCCATCATAGTACCTGTTGGTTGTTGTGATTAACTTTACTTTTCTTAGCTTATTGGATGTTGTAGAGGCTTTCTGTCACCTTCCTGGTCATCTTTTATTAAAGTTATGATCCTTGAGGCAGGTCACCTGAATTATCCCTCAGGAGTACACCGTGTGTAGTCAAGGAAGGGATTATTCCCTATTATACCATGACCCCCCCATTAATATTCCAAAACGTGCACACTGATTGGCCAGCGTGCACGTTGTAAATCGACTTATACTAATGGAAAAAGGTCCGGTCGCCCGGACTTTTTCCATTAGCATAAGTCTCTTTTAAAACACTGTCTCGCTATGAAAAGAGTTTAACACAGCGACACCGGTTTAAAAAAAGCAACGGAGATCTCCGTTGCTTTTTTTAAAGCTGTCTCGCTATGTTAAACTCCTTTAACATAGCGACACAGTATGCAAAAAGCAACGGAGATCTTGCTTTCTCCATTGCTTTTTTTTAAACCTGTCTCGCTATGTTAAATGGGTTTAACATAGCGAGACAGCTTTAAAATAAGCAACGGAGATCTCCGTTGCTTATTTTAAAGCTGTCTCACTATGTTAAACCCATTTAACATAGCGAGACAGGTTTAAAAAGCAATGGAGAAAGCAAGATCTCCGTTGCTTTTACTGTTCGCTATGTTAAATGGGTTTAACATAGCGAGACAGCTTTAAAATAAGCAACGGACCGTTGCTTATTTTAAAGCTGTCTCGCTATTTTAAACCCATTTAACATAGCGAAACAGTAAAAAGCAACGGAGATCTTGCTTTCTCCGTTGCTTTTGGCCACAGCTCTGATTGACTGTGTAGGCATGCGCAGTACATCAGAACTGCCGCGGATACCAGCCAGCTGCGGAAGGGCAGCAAAGAGACATTATACAATGCCATTATTTAAGAAAAGTAATCATTTCTTTTCTTAAATAATGTCATAGTATAATAGCAATAATCCACTTCTTGGTGTGGGTAATGCGGGATTTACCCACGGTTGTCTTTGTTTGGTCCAAACCACGCCATCCATGGGTAAATCCCGCATTACCCACACCCAGGCGTGGGTTATTGCTATATTGATGTACGAGAGGACTACTGGGAGTGTGACTCTAAACAGGAAGAGGATGTAGTTTGGTTATGCTGGAAGCACTTGCGGTGTTAGGGCAGATTTACTTAAGACATAAACTAGCTAAGTAAAGTATGGGGACACAAAATACTGAGTCTGTAACCTAGAGGAGGGTATGTGCAGGAGCGGCCTTAGGTCAACTGATGCCCTAGGCAAAAGGGCTCCATGACGCCCCCCACCACACCACCTGGTGCCCCCATCCTGGTCTACTTACACCAAATAAACACTGGAAAGTGCCCCTACTAGAGCGGCGCCCTAGGCGGCCGTCTAGTTGGCCTATGCCTAAGGTCGGCTATGGGTATGTGGTAGGAGATAGCAGCGTAGCTTCCTGTGACAAGATGGGTCAGGATGCAAGATCCATACATCACCCACTGTAGCAGCATTGTCAAATTGTATTCCCTTCTGACATAGGAAGATTAGCCAGGAATAGGTGAGACAGATTTTTTAGGATGTATAAGACATGTGTTAAGAATATTTAGGCTTGCCCTTTCAGCTGCTTTCAGTGGAAACACAGCAGTCTAAGAGGCGCAAGTGCGTCACAGTTAAATTGTAGTGAGAATGGAAAGCTTGACACTTTATTTTTTACATCATTTTTTTAAGTTGTTGGGGAAGGCTTTGTGTAATGAATATCTGTTTTGTCATGTCTATTCATTGTCATGGTGCTTTCACTTTGATAAGAAAGTACTGTACAATTTATACATCTATGTTAGATATCTAGTTCTTGATGACCACTACAGCAAAAGAGTGGTCTAAAGAATTATCCATGGTGTGTCGAATGAGTCTTATTGTTTACTACTATGCTAGACTTGGACTTAATTTTGGGTAAAGGTTTTGGATGAGTACAATTTAGAAACATCCATCCTGCTTTGTTTGAACATGACTTGTGTACTTTATTTTAAAGTTAGGTGATTCAGTTGACTTACTGAAAAAAAACTGACCATAGCTACACAGGAGTGGAGCTCTCAGTAGTACAATAGCTGCTGCTGCATGTGAAAGGCTATTTCCTATGTCTTTTGCCAAAATTAATTTCATACCTTTTTGCTTCGTGGCTTATGGTAGCTGTACTGATGTAGAATGCATTGGCCCCTGTATTGATTGATGTAAATAGCTTCCTTCTGTTTAAAAGTCTTCATAAAAATTGTGTTTTCCTTACACATATGTCAGTGAACCCTACCCTTTGTGAAATAAATCAGTGTAGCGTTAACATTGGGGTTGCACACACAGACTTAATGGAACATAAAAGTATTCTTGGGTTGGGATATTTCAGGGGCACATTTCATACTATCCTTTTGCTGACATCACTGAGGGATGCAGTAAAACTAATACAAAGCTTTGCAAACTTTAAAACCAGCTCAAATGAAGTACTGCCCAGGTGTGTAATGAATGGTAAGGGAGGTAATGCATTGTGGTAAATAATTCCAGATGTGCGTTAATGTAGGTATGAAATTTAGCAAAGTACTGTAAATTTGCAGGGCAGTATTATGGAATATTTGTGCAGTAATGCTGACCTTTGCTTACACTGTCCTTAGGTTAATTAATTAATTATTTATCCCTGGCTTTTTGAGGGCCCCCCCCCTACTGTCCACTCTACACACTTTGTCAGTGCCTCCTCCGCTCCTCATGTAAGTCTTTTTTTTTTTTTTTTGCACTGCCATCCCTACAAAATGCAATACTTTTTCTGTTACCGTTGCTGTTTTTTATCTGTAGCTGCAAAATTAACAGTATTTTATTTCGCCCTGTGACTGCTTGTGGTGTAACCAAGTATTAACATGTGGTTTATATGTTTTTTCTCTGTCAGCGTAGAGCCAGGGTGGTGTTCATTTCTAGCACATGCACATTGCATTTTTTTCTAGTAGTATTTCTTGAGTACAGGGACATGTGATTCTAGGGCTGTGTCGCATTATATTGTTGTTGGTTTCTCTAAATGTGCTGAGATTTGTAGTTTATACATTAAGGTTTTGTGTAGTGCTCTCATCCGTTTCATTTTTCGCACTTTATTGTATTTACTGTTGTAAATTGCTCCCCTGTGTTGGCGCAAAAAGAAAAACAAACTAATACCTATCTAATACTGCAAGTGACTTTGTATTTTTCAATGCTAAACATTTAGTCACGTCTACAGTAAATTTAACAGAGCACAATGTGTAGAGGTTTTACTAGAAGAACAAGTGCACTGTATTAAGTCACACACAGTGAATTTGCTGTGCTCGCACTTGTTTCAGCAGAAATACCATTGTATTGGGAAGTTGTCACCTGATTTATCTTGCTGTTTCTTCCTTACATTATCAGTACTTGCTGGTTTATTTTTTCTACAAACTGATCTTTTCCAGACTTGTTTTTTGTTCCTGCTACTCTCCTAACTTTTCTCCTACCTCTTTCTTTTTTTCCCATAGTGCTACCGAATCATTACTTTCTAGCTGAAACCGTTTCCTACAGCACTGAAGTTCAAGGCCCCTGCAAAGAATGGCTATCTGGCTGATGTACTACAATTTCCCACTGACTTGTATTTGCACAAAGTATGTTTTAATCATATTTGTTTGTTATATGCTCCAGTAGCTTAATTTCTGGTTGTAAGGGAGCACGTTGTCAGGATCGGCAGCTGCACCATATAGCCCCCCAAACGAAACAGCTTTATTTTTCTTAAACCCCTTCAGTCTTACGGCACCCCATCTGGGTTCCTTGCCATTTTATCATATCCCTTCCTGGTGCATAGCCCTACTGTTTGTTTTCTCTGTCTTTATACCCCACAAAGTCATAGCTACCAAAATTTTTCTCACAAACTGATAGAGTTGCTTTCCTGTCATTTCTTTTTGTAATCTTCCTCCTTTGTCTGCTCTAACCTATTCTCACATTACCTGCTTGCAGACGCTGTCCAAGCAGTGTTACTCATTCTCGGAAATTTTTTGTTTCTCTCAGCATCCTTTTTCTCAGCATTCTGCGTCTTGTGCTAACCAGGTCCGTTCCCCTACCCTACCCCCATACCCACATCAAATACTTTTATCCTATCCACTCCCTCCCCTTCAACCACTCATACTCCACTTCCTGCCTGTTAGCACTCAACCCATAATCCATCACTATTTACCACATCACCTCCTATTCTCTAAGTGTTCATTCACACATCTCTCACCTTTAATCCCCTCATAACCTAACATGCTACTTTCAGACTTTGCCTTGCCAATTCTAACATTGCTCTGTGTTCTATCCTCCTATCATACCAACCTTTCCCAGCCTTTTATACACTCTACCACGTGTATCCCCAAATCTTCCCCTCCATCTCAGTCCTTCCTAATCTCACCATCTCTCCAACTTCTCCATTAACTGCCTTCATAAACTTGTTATATTAGAGCACTACCCTCACTCCTATAAATCCAAACCAAAAATACACCACCATCTCTTGCTACTAGCCAATTTTACTTCACTTCCTAGTAACATACTTCTCGCTGGTGACATCCACCCCAATCCTGGCCTCCCCTCCTTATAACCCTACACCTGCATTCCCTGCTCCATCCCCCCATCCAACCACCTGTCACACCCTACTCATCCTCCCTCTTACTAAACCTCACTACACAAACATTTCTCTATCTACTCCTTAAATGTACAAAGCCTAACTAACAAAATTCACTGAGCTGCATTCCTGGATTGCCCAAACCACCCCACACATCCTAACCTTATCCGAAACTTGGCTAGAACCCCACATAAACAAAGAAGTACTTCCACCTGGTTATAACATCTACTGCTCTGATAGAAATTCAAAAAAGGGTGGTGGTGTTGCCGTCCTCTATTCTGATCACTATCCCTACTCCAGACTTCCACCCAGCTGGACATATCATTCTAAATTGTAATCTAAACCCTCACAAGAAATTTGCCATTGCCTCCATATACATCTGTCCTGGAAAGAATATTCCAGTGCTGGAATCTGTCCTAGCCTGGTTCTCACAGAGTATACCTTATGAAACCCTCATCCTAAGTGATGTTAACATCGATTGGACCAAAGTTTCTACTGACTCTCCAACTTAGTATCGACCTTCAGGGATCCCCACCTGCATGCACAATAGCTCTTCTTCCAACTCTACCATTAACTGGATCCTTACAAACTCTTCTAGCCTTTGCCACAGTCCAACTGCCTTACTAAATTCATTGAGTGACTATCTTCCTACTTCCATCCTGTGACTCTCTACCCAAGTTACTAAATCACCCCTCAGCAATCTGTAAGATACTAAGTAGAGTGAAACTGTTTTAAGGTGCTCTGCATAAGGTGGGTTTGCTTCACCTTGTATTCTTTTTGTACGGAACCCCTGAGGTGGCTGTAGTTGCTGCATATTCCTGGTCTAGTACATACCAAAGGGAGCAATGTACTCTGATTGGTCTTAATAAGGCAGAATACAGTGTGGTGATTACCTCTTTTGGCCTTGATTCCATAACCTAACTGATAAGTTGCACAACCTAAAAGGATTTATTCATCACTGTAGCCATGTAGTGGTCAAAGTTGAGGCTATTGTCTACTTATGTACCCGTGTCTCTGACCACTGGGTCGACTCTTGGAGTGTATTATCATAGTAATTAACTGGAATGGCTAACTTTCCCATAGGGTATAATTATGAATTTCTTAGCATTGAGTTTAAGACCATGGCTTTGGCATCATTTATTAGTCAGAGATCGACCTTCTTGAAGAATACTATTGTCTGCAGGAGGAGTTATTGATAACCCCCAGCTTGCAGTCATCTGTTAACTTAGTCAGACATAAACCTTTAACATTTGCTTCTATTTCAGAAAAATAGATGCCCTGGGGACTCCGCTAGTGACTGGCCTCTTGGTGGAGGTGGCTTCAACTATTTTGACCTTCTGAGTCCTATCAGCGACCCAGTTTGCTAACCAGTGGGCAGTTAAAAGGGTTTATACCGAAATTAGTGAGCTTGTCTTTAATGCCTGAGTGGGGTATTGTAGCAGATGCCTTGGGCAGGTCAAGGTAAGTTGTGTGCACAGTCTTACTGTCATAATGCTTTGGTGACATTTTAAAGCCCACCAGATTTAATAGGCATGACCTTCACTTAACAAACCCAAACTGAGATGGGTCCATCATTTGCAGATTACCTATGTTTTCCTTTATCATGTCCATGATGATTCTTTCCATGGTCTTTCATAAGAGGCTGGTAAGACTTCTGGGCCTGTAGTTACACGGATCAGTGGTTGGACCCAGTTTTTGCAAGGAGAGTGATTGTAGCAGTCTTCCATTCTTTGTGCACAAAACCTGACTGAAGGTTCCAGTTGAAAAGTGTTTCAAGTGGATCAGAAAGATCCTGCTTCATGCTATTTATTAAATACCCTGGGATGTTATCGGGCCTATTGATGCTTTGTTTTTGTCCTTGAAAATTGCATTGATGACCTGTTCCCTAGTAATGGTTGGGGGGATTGTGGTATGTGGAATTTCTTTTGTGCTGTCAGTGGGAGGGAGTAGTTGGGGGAGAAATTTGAGCTTTAACTGTCTGCCAAAAGGTTGGCAATAGCCCTTGGTTCATTTGGAATGATGACATTTACTGTAAGTTCTGCATATTGTTATATATTTCCCTGAGGTTATGGACATAGCTGTAGAAAGCCTTGTAGTTGTCCTTTTTCTGAGAAGCTATTTTTTCTTCAAATTTAGCCTTTGAAGTATTAATTAACCCTCTTAGCTGCTTGTTTAGATTGGTCGGGGTCTTTTAGTATGTATGGCTTTGTTCCTCCTATGCTTGGCCAAGATTTTTTTCTTTTGTTGTGTAACCAGTTGGTACTATGATTCCACCAGGGTGGCTTGCATTTTGAGTTTCTTATTTTTAATATGATTGGGCAGAACTCACTCTATACAGCTGTCAGTATGACTGTACAGAGATTTCGTAAATAGCTCAGCATATGCTATGATGTTTACTGAGTTTGGGGGTACAATTTAGCCAAGGTATTGCTTAGTAGAGAGAGGTTAGCCTTGGAATAGTTCCTAAAGGTTTTTACTTATGCTGGATCCCCAGATTTAATTTTTATTTCAAGTAATACTGCCTTGTGGTCAGATCTGATGAATGAAGACATTATATTGGGTGAGGAACATTGCCCCCCCCCCCCCATGTTCATGAGTACAAGGTCAAGGATTTTTGTACCCTGGTAAGAGAATGGACCAGCTGCTCAGGATGTTAGTATTAACAACATTAAGGAATCGCTGGGTTTGTGTATTAGAAGTGGTGTAGGATTCCCAGTCTATAGAAGGATAGTTGAAATCCCCTATGAATATTGTTCATAGGTTCATAGGTTGGTACTAGGCTATCAGCCCTAGGGCCTATACAAGCCTAGCCATAACAATTCCCTGGCTATTTCTTCCCACATTATTTAATTTCCTGGACCCCTGTCTAGCAGGGCGACTGACGTGATCCCTGGGGTGAATTTCCTTTCTCCCATCTAATCGTCAAGGTTCCTCTTGAAGAGGTCCAAAGAGGCACTCTGCTTGACATGTATGGGCATTCTATTCCAGAGTCTGGGGAGTCTCTGCCTCAGGAACCTATCCCTCCAGCATGTTTTGTTTATTGTGATGACAAGGTTTAGATCCCTGGAGCGTGTAGTTCTGAGGGATTGGGATTTCTTTAAGTGTAGCATGTCCAACAGCTCTGGGTTTGACATGGCCTTGTATGTTAAGCAGAGATTGCCTCTGAGTAGACGATATGCGACAGGGAATAGCTGGCATTTTTTAAGGCGGTCAGCGTAGGGCATCTGCTTTAGGCCTGTGATTCTTTTAGTGAGGTATTTCTGAGGCCTTTCCAGTTGTTGCAGATGTCTTGAGAGGTACATACCAAATGGGGCGTTGTATTCTATAACGGGTCTAATGAGGGATGAGTACAGTGGGACAATGACCTCCTTTTTTCTGGATGAAAAGCCCGTCGTTATGAGGTGTGCCACATAGAAGGATTTCCTGACTGTTGTGGCGATGTGGTTATCGAAGGTGAGACCACTGTCCACCTGTGTCCCTAAGTCTCTTATCACACTTTCTGTGTTTAGTGTACTGCCACCTATATGGTAATTCATGGATACATGTTTTTTCCCAAAGGGGATAACAATACATTTCTTGGCATTGAGCTTGAGCCCATGGCTCTGGCACCAAGCATCGGTTTCTGTAAGGCCCTTTTGTAGAGTATCCACATCATTTGGGGATTCAATAATGGCTCCCAGTTTGCAGTCATCTGCAAACTTTGTTAGCCAGAGTCCCTTAGTGTTGACCTGTACTTCAGAGAAATAGATGCCAAACTTAAGCGACCCCAGGACTGAACCCTGAGGTACTCCACTTGTCACTTGTCTGGAGCTGGATTTGGAGTCGGCTACTTTTACAGTGTGGGTTCTATCAGTAAGCCATTTAGCAACCCATTGGGTGACATAGGGATTAATGCCCAACTTAGTAAGTTTATCTATGATTCTATTGTACTGGATTGAATGGTGAGGGACTGTAGTGCATACAGATAGGCAGTATGAGTTTCCAGGCACATGGAGAGGGACCTGTCGTCGTGCAAATATTTTATATGCTCTACTAATTATCACTTTTATTTTTTTAGCAGCAGCTTGTGTTCTAGATTCAACTCAAAACTCTGTCAGAACAGGTCTTTCACTTAAGATGTCCTTATCCCTTTGTTTGCCTGTACTCTGTATGAATTCCTAATAGAGAAGGCAATACAGTCTTTAGCATGTAGTCCAAATGTCTTCCTGGCCTCTTTCCTCTCTGTTACCTTTCCCTCTCTTGTTGTTTGTTCCTAATAACTTGGTTCATTTGTCAGTTTTCTCCAGTAAATCCCAGCAACCTCTTGCCTTTTTTCTATAGCCCTAATTGCAGTGATCTCTACCTGCAAAATCTTTCGCCATTTTCGTGTTGGCTTAGTTCTTACAATATTTTCTCCTACTTCATGAATGTAATATTCTGTGTGGTGGTGATTTTCCATAAGAATCTGGATCCAAAATCCCAGTCTCTTTATTTCTTGAATTTCCCCCTGCTTCATCATCCCTTTCCACTTTGAATTATAGCTTTCTGCTTACATTAAGTATATGAGCCTTAACCGTGTAGCTCTAAAGTATCCCTTCAAATCGGGTAATCCTAAACCACCCTGTCCTTTTCAAAGGATCAGTGTATCCCATTTGACTTTTGCCCTTTTCCCCTACTAACCTCTGCAAAATTTTAAATCAGCAGGTATTTTGTTTTTTTGACCCATGAATATATGAAATGCTCAAGCTGCTTCATCATGCAGGTAATTACCATCCTGGCATATGGCTCACAAATGATCATTCATGGAGCAGCATTGTTAAAGGGACGTGGCCTGGTCAGCAGTTTAAGGAAGTGTACGGACAGCAATGTGTAGATGTGGGCGTGGCATATGGACGTGGCTTGTGGGTGTGGCTTGTTGGGGGCAGCAGTCTAGGAGCTGTGAGTACAAATCTGAAAATCCTGGCTACACCCCTGTATATATATATATCGCTCTCAACCCATGACTGTAACAGACAGTCAAGAGGATAAGGGACAAACCTTTATCACACCACCTGTCACACATGAATCTACAAAACAAGCACCGGCAAAACATACGCATAAATACACAAAAACATATTCGGAGGCACTAGGTACCAATATGAAAAAGAAACAGTGCCCTCCAAAGCAGACAAGCAAGCAACTTGCACCCCCAAACACAAGCCAGAAAACACATAATTCACCTCAGCAGTGTGCCTCACAACAGCCCTTAAGGCAAAACACCATACCTAATACGCTAGTAATAGGAGACTCTACAGTAAGGCACACGGATGTTCCACTCACCAGGCTGAACAAGGAGAAAGTTACTGTCAGCTGCCTGTCAGGTGCTTGGATCTGCCACATAACACAGGCACTTAGGTCACTCCAGAACAAGTACAAGTATGACACTGTCATTGTACATGTTGGTGTGAATGATCTAGGACGTACCTCCCTGGACTACATGAAAACAGACATTGAGGAGCTCTCTGATCATGTAGCCCAAGCTGGTATGACCCTGGCCTTGAGTAGCATACTACCTTCACCTAGAATGATACCACAATACAAAGACAAAATGATCAATTTCAACAATTGGCTAAGCTTCTGGTGTCATTCTAAGGGGATCCAGTGTCTGTCTGCCTGGGATGACATGATAGACAAGCCTTGTTGTTTTGCCAGAGATGGGTTGCACCTGTCACCCCTAGGTTTTCAAATACTGGCCAAGGCTCTTGCCGTCCCCATAGTGCCTTTTTTAGGCAAGGCTCAAAGGACAAACCAACCACCGTAACCAGCACAGGTAACCAAAAACTAAGGGTAATGCTACTCAAAGCCAGAAGTCTCAACCTCAAAATGCACACACTTGAGGCTCTCCTCAGCATGGAGAAAATCGATGTTTGTGCAGTGTCGGAAACCTGGTTCAAGGCTCAAGAGAGCACACCAGCACTGCCAGGTTACAATTCATATCATACCTTCCGGCCTCAGTTACCGGATCGCAGTACAAAGGGCGGAGGTGTATCCATATTCATCAAGGATACCCATATCTCCAGGTTAGTAGCGCAGCATGATGCCCCAGACATCATCCATGTGCAACTATCAGCAGGCAAAACCACATTTCAAGTCGTAGCCGGTTATAGATCGCCCACTTTGTCCCAAGATGCTCACTCTGCACTCCTTGAGACATTGGAAAATATAAAGGTCCTACCCAACACCATAATCTTGGGTGATTTCAACTACCCTGGTATAGAATGGGTGAACTACCAATGCTCCAACTCCTATGCTCTGCGATTCATAGAATTTATAAATTCAAATCCCCTTGAAAAACTAGTATGTTCCCCCACTAGAGGGGACAACATATTGGATTTAATCATCACAAATATGGGCGCCCATTGTACCACACCCGTTATCACTCCCTCCTTGGTCAGATCCGACCACAAACTGATAACCCTGGACATCCTCATCCCTCCACCTCCCCCAGTCAAAGAAACCATAGTCAAAAACCTTTCCAAAGCAAACTTCAAACTACTTGCATCCAAAGTGGAAAGCTTCACTATTCCCTTGCAGAAGGATAATGATATCCAGGATGCGGAATCCTACACCAAGGCACTCTATATGCATCTTCAGGATTGCATGAACCCTGCTATCCGAAATAAAACCAAGACTCCTTCCTCAAGCAAGAAGAAACCAGTCTTGTGGACACCGGCCATAAGCAAACTTTACAATAAAAGGAGGAGACTTATACAAAAAAAGGCCAAATCTCAAGTAGAAAAATCATCCCTGATCAGCATTAGTAAGAAACTGAGGGCCCTCATCAAGTCAACTAAAGCTAATTTTGAAAAGAAAGTTGCCAAGGATGCTAAGGATAACCATAAGGCCTTCTATGGCTACGTCAAAAGCCTAAATGGCAATGCTCAGGTCTGTTCTGAGCTAGTACAAAATGGAACAAAATACACTGACCCTTCTGACACTGCCAACATCTTGGCTGACAGGTTCAGTGCAAATCCCCCCCCCCCACCACCACCACCTACAGGGCCTATTACCATTCCAGGGGATTGTGTAAGTCCAATTATCACTGATACGTTGGTTAAAAAGGCTCTATCTAAAGCTAAAAACACTGCCTCCATGGGACCAGATGGTGTCATAGGCTGTGTCATACGCGAGCTCCAAAAGGAATTAACCCCGCATCTTAATACCCTGTTCAGTCTCAGCCTCTCCACAGGATATGTGCCCATAGAATGGCGCATGGCAACGGTGGTCCCGCTACACAAGGGTGGGGCCACAACTGACCCTGGGAACTACCGACCAATAAGCCTGACAAGTCTGATCTGTAAGGCTATGGAGCAAATCATTATGGAACTCATAAATGGAGAGATTGGGAACCTCCAGTCGCTGGACCCCACACAGTTCGGCTTCGTCAAGGGCAGATCATGCCTCCTGAACCTGGTGGATTTCTTTGAGACAGTTACTCAGGCTATAGATAAGGGAAAGGAGGTACACACGGCTTACCTTGACCTTGCTAAAGCATTTGACACCATTCCCCATTCAGGTATTATTGATAAGCTCACCAGCCTGGGCATAAACCCTTACGTCACAAGATGGATCGCAAACTGGCTCTCAGACAGATGCCATAAAGTAAGAGTAGCGGGATCTATGTCCGAATCCAGACCAGTAATGAGTGGTGTGCCTCAGGGCTCTGTCCTGGGGCCCCTCCTGTTTGGCATATACTTCTCAAAAGTACAGGCAAGCATGGAAGGGCTGTGGCTGACTAGGTTTGTGGACGACTGCAAAATGGGTGCTATAATAGAGTCTCCGGCCGACATGGAGATCCTCCAGAAGGGCCTAAATGAGAGTGATGCATTGTGTCAAAGCCATGGTCTCAAGCTAAATGCAAAAAAATGCGTAGTAATCCCCTTTGGAAAAAACAGAGTACCCGCAAACTACAACATAGGAGGTAATCCCCTGAAATCTGAAGAAGAAATAAGGGATCTAGGGACCCAAGTAGATAGTCAGCTTTCCTTTGATAACCATGTTGCCAAAGTGGTTGGAAAATCCTTCTATGTGACCCATCTGATCACGAAAGGGTTTGCATCAAGATCTAAGAATGTAATGGTGCCCCTCTACTCTTCCCTCATCAGACCCATTATTGAGTACAATGCACCAATTGGAATGTACCTGGCTAGACATCTCCAGCAGCTGGAGAGACCACAGAGGTACCTAACCAAGAGGATTACTGGCCTCAAACAGTTGCCCTATGTAGCACAATTGAAAAAGCTAAGACTGTTCTCTGTTGCATACTGCTTTCTCAGAGGCGATCTCTGTCTAACGTACAGAGCCATGTCCAACCCAGAATTGTTAAACATGCTCCATCTTAGCAAAACCAAATATACTCGAGCTACACGCTCTAGGGATATAAACCTCAACACAACAATGAATAGAACATGCTGGAGGGATAGATTCCCTTCGCAGAGACTTCCCTTACTATGGAACAGGGTACCGATCTACATAAGACAGAGCCCCTCACTATCACTCTTCAAGAGGAACCTTGATGAGTGGATGGGTAACAGAAAGTTCACACCGGGGATCACACCAACAGCACTACTAGATAGGGGCCAAGGGTACTAGCTGTTAGTACAAGGGTCTAGGGAACTACTAAAGGGGCGGTGAATACTGCACAACCTGGCTGGGCTAATATATGTCTTCGGGCAGATAGCCCAGTACTATATATATATATATATATATATATATATATATATATATATATATATATATATATATATATATATATATCAGCGATATTGGTATTGTAATGTAATGTTATCTACTTATTGATTCCATCATAGCTCTAAATTGAGCTGCAGTAACAAAAATCTTAGCGGCAATATCGGTGCTGTATGTATTGTTCTGTACCGATCACATTCATAGCTGTCAACTTAGCTTAGCAATCAGGAACAAATTTTAAATAAATACTCTAATTTCCTTGAAAAGTTAAACAACAATGGGCATTGCATCATCCATCATTTTCTGAAGAAGCAGCACAAAACTCGTGTAGCATTATTAACTCAGTGTAATCCTAGGTGATCTAACATGAAATCAAAAATTTTGTGAGGGGCGGGATGAAAGCACATCGGGGACAGTTGAGATACATAAGTATTCCCGATATTTTAACAATATCTCAGTGCACCCAAATAGTAGATCTCCCTTAACAGGCCTGAAGAAATTGTTGCAAACTGTCCTGTAATAGGGTTCATGTTCTAAAATCTGTAAAAAAAATATGCAGTGAAAGCTGTTTCAAGAAATATAACCTCGTTAGTATCTTGAGACATTTCTGCCAGACAGCTTGCAAGTATTTCTCCTGGTTACAATAAAGGCATTTCTTGCAATGCTGCTTGAAGGGAATAGGCTAAATGGCTCTTCAGAAATGGGACGTCACTCACTGTCTTTTATTCAAGGATTTGGGAATCACTGCATCGGACAGCCTAACCTAAGGTGCAGGCAATGTGTTGGGGGAGCTTGACAAATGCAAGCTTATCTCTGCCATCAGCTGCTTAGATTTTCAATCTTTTATCTCCAAAGATTATAGATAACTGAAATAATTATCAGGGATAGCCAGGAATGGAACTGGGGTTGGGAGGGTGGCCTAATGGTTAAAGTCTTTGCCTTACAAACACAAGGTGCAGGGTTTGAGTCTCACAAGGGATAATTGGCTAGGCTTAAAATGGCTCGCAAGGGCAGTTAGCTTAGTACTAATCTATGAACCTATGAACCTATGAATACCTTTTAAATATTTAACTATTAGAGATATTGGCCAACCAATAAAATATGAATTAAAACACATTTTCAGAAGTAAAATAACTGTATAACTATGTTTTGGAATTGTTTATTAAGTGTATTTTGCAACCTTTTGTCTTGTTTTCTACTTTATATGTTAGAATGCCAGCTATGATAGCGTGGCAGTGAAATGCCAGATCCGTAAACAAATGCTGTTACTGCACTTGCAATCACGGCTGAAGCACTTACTTAGTAAAGCACTTAGTGATTTACATGCATCAAACTGCTTTTTTACATTAATGCTAAGCAGCTTGCTGCAGTTTTAGATGAGGTTTTTTTTTGTTTGTTATTTTTACCTTGCTGGAGAAGATGGATTTTTGGTAGCTCATTGTCTTTAAGCCCATGATTTCTTTAGTTAGAAACATCTGGGGTCTCCCTAGTTGTTTGATATTTCTAGTGAGGTACCTTCGAAAAGGGGCATTATACTTCATAACTGACCTAATCAGTGCTGAGTATAAGGAAGCATTGATGTCTCTCCATTAGAATAATATTCCACTGGAAATTAGTTGTGCTAAACAGAAAGATTTTCTGACTACTGCGGTGGTGGTGCTGCGGTAGCGTTGTTGCCTCACAGTAAGACGTTGTCCTGTTCGACTCTCAGTTACAGCGTCTTCTGTGTGGAGACATGCGTGAATGGGCGTACCTTCGTTGAAGGTTGTGCATCAGTGCCAGCAACTCGCCACGTAAAAATCTACTGCCAATCATTAGCGGACCGGAGTTCCGCTGTGGCGACCCCTAACCCCGGTTAAAAGCCAAAAGACACAACAACATGATGATTAAAAAAGGGAATTATTGACCACGATCAAAGGTCCCTAACAACATTTTTATTTGTTGATGCTATATGCTGGGGGGGGGGGGTGCCTACCAAATATAACAGTATTGCACTTTTTATTGCATTTAATTTCAGCACATCAGTTATTTATGCAAGTTGTTGCTGAAGTGTTAGGATATTAGAGAGGACTTGACAATAACATACAGATTGCAATCACCTTCAGCATAATTAGTCAGAGGTCTTTGTTTCCATAAGTTAGTAGTAGGCTAATTGCTTTTGTGGGTCATTTTAAGCTTAGCCAATTAACCCATGTAAGAATCAAACCCTGCACCTTCTGTCTGTAAGGTACATACCTTAACCATTATGGCAACCTCCAATTTTTCCAGCCTATAGATCAAAAAGGTAAAGGCTGCAAATAAGGGGTCCCAACTCTGACCCCAGGGGAACAACACTGTTTTTTATACTTTCTGATAAGGCGCCATCCACTTATATTGTAAGGGCTATCTTTTAGATAGTTTTCTATCCATCACAGCAGGTAGGGATGTATTTTTAATTTATTAAGCTATTACAATGCCAACATGGGGCACGGTGTCAAATGGCTTGACTAGCTCAAGATACTCTGTCTGAATGGCATGACCACTGTCAACAGCCTTTGTAACGCCCTCAAAAAAAAAAAAGTTAGCTAATTCATTAGGCAGGACTTTCCCTTAATAAAGCCAAGCTGCTGTGGGCCACGTCCTATGATGTTTCTGGTGTCATAGTTTATAAGGTCTGTTCATGTGTAAATACTAGGCTAGCTGCCCGTGTAGCCCATTTAAGCCTAGCCAATTTTTCTTAAAGATGAGAATTAAACCCCATACCTTGTGTTTATAAAGTAACCATTATGCCAATCTCCAACTGTAAACAAAAAGCTCTACTTGTATAAAAATTATCCCTGGGATTCAATAAACTCTTGTGTAAGCCTCCTGCAAAGCCAACACAGACCTTACATATGTATTCAGTGGTCCATGGTGAGCAGCAGCGCTCATTGCATATTCATTCCATGCGCTGCATTTAAGTGAGGTTTCACAGCCGGCAACAGTGCTGCCAGCAAGGAAACCATGTACATGAACACAGATAGCAATCCTGTGTAAAGCAGAACACTTACAGTCTGTGGTTTTGCGTAGAATGCCACAATGATCATCAGGGCTTCGCATACAGCTCTCAATCTCTTAGTGTAAGACAGCTGGTCAAAGGCCAACACAATCCAGGGACAATGACCCAGAAATAGGGATATATTTGACAAATATGCTATATAGCAAATGTACTAGAATTACCACGGGTTTATGTTAAGATACATGTTCTGAAGGATTTGAAGTATGAAAAAACATAAACAGTCCTCTCAACCTCTTAGAGCAAGAAATCTAGACAAAGTCATAAATAATGGGGGAGACAAAGGGTTAAAAATACAGACATTTTTGAAATACTGCTGTTACTAACTTAGAAAGTTGATAGAATAATAGGTTGTACATTAGCATGAACTTTCTGAAGAGCATGAAGATTGAAACTCAAATGTTTGTCATTATTTTCTGACTTCAATCCACAATGACATGCCAGTGATTTGCCAGAAAACCAAAATTTAATGATGAAAAGATCAAAAATATGAGAGAAAAAGCTAAACATTCTGCAAAAATCTGGACAGTTGGGGGGTATGAATGTGAAGTACTGTATATGGTCCAAACATAATAGTACAGGACAGTGTATCTACATTGCAGAGTATTTTGATATCCCATTCTTGGCTTTCTGTACTGAATCTGTAAATGATCTGTAATGGTACATGGACTACTATGTAAAATAAACATAAAATAATAACTTGATAAACTAAACTTCCGGGGAAGTGTGTGTATTGAATAGGGACACACACATGAATTGTAGGAATGATGGGATGGGAGGTTGGCATAATGGTTAAGGTGTTTACCTTACAGACAAAAGGTGCAAGGTTTGATTCTCACATGGGGTAACTGGCTAGGCTTAAAATGGCCCACAAGGGCAGTTAGTCTAGCACTAATCTATCTAACCTATTGGATGGCTATGGGAAAGAAAGAATACAGAGAGAGACAGAAGACAGGTGAAACACCCTAATGTACAGCAGATGAGGGCATGCCAAAGGAAGATGGTTGTAGCAGCAACACCAATCACATACCTATATGGTACAGTAGGGACTGCACATGGAAAATGTGTATTATGTGACTGTTACACAAGGTGCCATAACAATGGGGAGGATGTCTGTGTGAGATAAGCATCCTTACAGGAATAATGCAGAGGACATCTATCAGTGATCTGACATACAACTGAGGTACGGTGCACATTGTGAAGCTGTACAAACTGATTTGCCTGAACATGAGTATAATCTCAGAAGAGGTCTTCAGCAAGTGAGACACAGGTAAAGGCTCATGGGCAACATTAAAAGGACAAACCACAATCATGGACAATATCAGAATAATACCACCAGGCTAGAATGAAAACCCTCGAGCAAGTTATTCTTGTTCCATTTGATCTGCAGATGTCCAGTATTTCCAGTAGGCAGGGTTTGAGACTGCTCTGTAGGCCAGGCATAGGTCACCTCTCAGCAGCGTGCATGATACTGAATACAGTGACAGGTCTTTCAGTCTTTCCATGTATGCCATGTTTGGAGGCCTTGGATTCTCCCAGTCACAAACCTCTGTGTTTCCTCCAATTGCTCCAGGTGTTTGGTGAGGTACAGATAGAAGGGAGCATTGTACTCAATTAGTGGTCTGATAAGGGTAGAATACATCAGAGCTATGACCTCCCTGGTCTTGGATGTGATGTCCATATGTATGATGTGCACAATGCAGAATGTGTGTCTCACCGCTATGGACACATAGATATGAAAGCATAGATTGCTATCAACATGTTGTCTCACAACACTTTGAATTTAGATGGGTGCTATGTATATCATAATTAGCAGGGGTACTTCATTGCCAAAGGGGACAATGAGACATTGCTTGCTTTAAGGTTCAGTCCTTGAGTTTGGCACAGATCATGTGTCTGTGTCAGCTCCTTCTGTAATATGTTACCATTACTTGGGGACTCTATATGAGTGCATCCAGTTAACAGTCATCTGCAAGCTTGGTAAACCACAGGCCATCTGCTGCTGCCTGTGCTTCAGGGAAGTAGCTCGAAACAGTTGAGGGCCCAGCATTGATCCTTGTGGTATTCCACTGGTAAGTGGACTAGTGATGGAGGTGTAGTCCCCAACTTTGAGAGTGTGGGTTCTGTCTGTAAGTCAGTTGGCTATCTATCTATTACTGTATGGCATAATTCCCAGATGGGAGATCTTCACTATGAGACATGAATGGTGGATAGTGTCAAAGGCCTTGGATAACTCAGCAGAGGTTGTATGTCCTGTTATCCCTCATCCAGGTCTTTTGGGTCAGTATCACAGAAGTCCACATGGTTCAATAAGCAAGATCTACCCTTGACAAAACAGAATGGATCGGGTCAAGCATGTTGAGGGCCACCTTTGTCCCTGTGGATAAGGTCCATTCTGATCCCTTCCCTAGTCTTGCAGATAAGGCTTTTTAGGCTCATGGGTCAATAGTTGTAGTTCTGCATGTTACCAGACTGATGTGCATTGCATATCACACAACAGTTGATATTACTTTCTGTGGGTCAATAGTTGTAGTTCTGCATGTTACCAGACTGATGTGCATTGCATATCACACAACAGTTGATATTACTTTCTGTAGTGTAGGTGATATATGTGTGGAAAAAGTACTGAGACTGCTTTCTAAATGTCATGGTTATTATTTTTAGTTATGAAAATTTGTTTATCATGTGAAACAGATCTGCTAGATACTGACTTACTTCAACTGCATACTTTCAATATAATCCAACATTTTTCAGCTGTGAAGATATTGGTGGAGAATTGCTCTTCATTCACTCTTGTTTTAAAGCAAGCCACAGTTCTGTTCTTAGTTTTGTGATTGCTGTCAAAGGACAGAATATGCTACTAATTAAATAATACTGTACTTGTAACAGTAGAAATAAGTGTTTGCCTGCTAAACTATTTTTCTCTAAATAGTAATATAAATAGACTCAGTTTTGTTTAATACAAAATAATATGTACACAAGCATGTAAAAAATTGTACTAATACTTACTCTTTGTTATAAACTGAAAGTTGTGCCAGTATGACTTTCTGTTATGCAGATTTTTATATTTTCATAAAATAAAGATGTCGTTTGTTGCACACTGATAAAGGCTGTAGAAGGACTCCTCTGCAAAATCTTATGTTTTCATAACTATTCCTTACATTGTCATGTTTGCAGCATCACACATTTTCAAAATTGTCTCCTGTATTATTATATATTCTACCCCCTGTAAATGGTCTGTATTCTCACTAATTGTTCTGTACGTAATTGTCATTAATATATTAAATAACTGTTTTGAGTGTTGGCATATGAAATTAATTGCTAACTTTAACATACTATAGAATTCCTTTATTCTCACTTTAAGTAATTCAAGGGGGTTGAATAAAGCCTACATGGTTGTTTTTCACCGTGTGCATGTCGCTGCATGACATACACGGGCACGAAAATTTTGAGATTCAGTAAACCCCATGTATAATTGTGCACCCCTCGTAAACAAGGTAAACACCATGGCTTGCTAATTACATCATAATTAGCTGAATTGCATGCTAATCAAGCAAGCCAACATGGTGCAGCACTTCAACAAGCTGTAAAGGAACAGTGTAGACTCTGTGCTGGTGTTCCCCGTGAATTCAAAATCTTGTGGAATACAGCCACAGAAAGGAGTCTACACAGACAGAAGATAAAGTAAAAGGTGTCAGATTTTTACAGACCTGACCTTAACATGTGACAGCAGACACATATGTGACATAATTTCAGTTTTATACAGGCTGGATACAACAAAAGGAGAGTAACAATAGCAACGTATACTTTTTAGTGCCATGACAAACCCAGCTTTTCTCCTGCACCTCCAAATGAACAATATACTTGTAACTAATGCACACACGTGTAAAATCCATTAGACAGACTATTCATAGTGACATGTCAGCATATGCAGTATGTATCTGACCAAATACAGATATACCTTCTCAAAATCAGTACTTCACTGTGCAAATATATGGCAAAGTAATATCCTCTTGTCTGTGTTAAACACATAAACAATGCAGCTCCCTTTCATTTTCCCTAGCTACACAGTTGCGTTCTGGTGTAAATTCAGGGCTGTCAGCAGGATAAACATGCAAATCAGGTCTGAACTCATTAGAACTGTTGGATCCCAACTCCTTGGCTATATGTAGCAAATGTAAACATTGTGCAGGCACTCCTTCAGTGGTTGTGTTCAACAGATGGCAGCAGTGAATGATTACATCGGGGGGGTGTCAGGTTAGAGTTATAAAGCTTTACATGTACATCTAAGAAGGCTAAGGAAGCTGGAAATGCAAGTAAGCAGTACACAATTCACAAGTTGTGTTTCATTAACATACAACCTCTTCTTCATTTGCTGACAAATTGTGTTTTCTCTTTTCCTTTTTAAGTATTATTTTATTTTTTGGCCATTGTTTGCAGGATGCAGTGCTTAGCGCATTCACGGAGAAACGGAGGAATGAATGCCAGGTTTCTCTGTGTCATTGGGCGGTGGATATAAGAGAGACTTTAAGAATGATTAGTAAATTAGCAAATGTCATGCAATAATCCTATTACAGCACATGTATATGTAGGGCTGGAGTACAGATGGTCCTGGGTTCCAGTGCAGGGTGTGCAACCTCTTCTTCTCTTTTTGTGCTCCATGCTTGTGCAATATCATGCGAATGGAGGAAATGTCAGTTTTGGCTGTGCTTACTTTGTTTGCATGGCATTGTGTGGAGGTGCGCATTGCATACTAATGAGTAGCAACAGTGCTGCCACACACTCAGTTAAGCAGCAGGTGTGTTTCATAGATGCTGATTACAGCATAAGCAGGTAGACTGCTATTCAGCAAGCTATAAAGCATCCATGTCAACTCCATTCTGTTTTTTTCCTGCATACTTTAACACTACTGGAGGAGAGACTCAAACAATCTACAGGGACACAATGCTAGGGGCTGCTACTTTGATCCATCTGTATGTCCTAGATGCTGAAGCCAATGGTGCTGCTGCCAACAGACGTAGGCTGAGGAGGAGAAGGGTTTTCAGGCCCCCGGTAACTGTTCAAATTATACATGATGTGGAAATTGTAGAGCACTACAGGGTGGACAGGGACACACTACAGGAACTCTGTGACCTCTGCCGCCCTCAACTCAGAGCTAGAGCCAACCGAGGGGAACCCATCCCAATGGAAACTAAGGTATGTGTAGCTCTCAGAATGTTAGCTACAGGCACCTTTCAAAGACCAACTGGGGGCATGCTGGAGGTGTCACAGGAACATCCAGGATCCTCCACCAATTCCTGAATGCTATGCTCATACATGCCAGTGAGGACATATGTTTTCACAGTAGTTCTAAGGAGAGAGCAAATAATATGCAACAGTTCTACCATGTAGCACACTACCCTGAAGTACCGGGTGCCATAGATTCACTCATGTACCACCTGGTGAACAGGGTAGGCTCTATATTAACCACAAGGGCTACTACTCCATCAACTGCCAAGTCATGTGTAATACTAAGAGAATTATCTTCAATGCATGACTCCCATATCTTGCACACATCACAGCTGTACCAGATGTTTGCTGGGGGGGGGGGCATTTACTGGGTGATGCTGGCTATAGACTGGAACCATGGCTGATGACACCCATCAGAAGTGCACAAACACCCATGGAAGAACACCATAATAACACACATGCTCAAACCAGAAACATGATAGAGCATGTGTTTGGGCTGCTAAAGTCATTGTTCCAGTGCCTAGATACATGTGATGGAGCCCTGCAGTATGATCCATGCACATGTACACAAATCTTCACAGTATGTGATATGCTACACAATATAATCCTGCCGAAACAGTTACAGCAGGATCAGCAAGGGGAAGGGACACACATCCCCCCCTACCAATGCCTAGCTTACCATGAGAAACTGATAGCCTTAGTCCTCTGCCACAGAAACAGCTTTGCAGCAAAAAAATGAACTCATTCTTCAAGCAACCAACTGCAACAGACTGTACACTGACATTAAATCACACTGTTATTCGTACATTTTTATATTCAGATGTAGTCCACTTAGTGATCACACAACCTGTTATGATTATTGCTTGCAAACAGACAGTAACAGTATAGAGAGTCAGCTGCAGTATTAGATGATCTGGTTATATTGACTAGTGATTTTTTTCTCTAGAGTGTAAAATTATGTTGGAGGAATAGTGTTGTATTAAGATGTTAAGGGATAGGCAGGTTTCTGGCTTATAGAGAAGTCTGCATATTGTGATTAAATGAAAAAGAGCTAAGTGGTGTGGTAGCTCTAACCAGTTTAATTCTCTATGGGACATGCAGAAGTGTGGTCTGTTGCTAGAGGCTCTATGTTTTCTGGCAATGACAGCAAGGTAGATTCCCCTTCTCTATAATTTACCTAGTTTTTTAACCAAACGTTGATACATGCTTGAATTTTAACTGGTCATCTCTATGATGACAGCCAGTAATTGTGTGTGGTTTACTTGTCTTGTCAAGGTAGTGTTGGCAGAAATTATATTGGTGATGTTTTGGTAGATACATATTTTGGAGTGTAAAGCAATAATTAAGTTTTTTTTGGGGGGGGGTTAGAATGATTATGGTGTAAGGTCTTGAAGTTTACAGAGAGATTTGGCAGAGCAGGTAAGGATGAAGCCATCAGCACATTGAACTAGGGACGCATTTTTTGTAGCAGTGTAGAAGTCATTGATTAATATGTTGAAAAGTATGGGGCCTAGAATAGGTCCTTGTGGGACCCCAATGCTTAGTGTTAAGAAGATGGAGGAAATATTTTTCCATTTTACAGCTTGTGCCCAGTTTGAGACACAGCTGTGGAATCAATGCAGTAAAGAGATGATGAGCCCTAAGGATGAGAGTACATATACGACTTTCTGGTGGGAGACAGTGTCAATAGCTTTTGATGAGTCTAAAAAGATGGTGGAGACTAGCCTTCCAGCATTTCTGTGGTTGTTGAAATTAACAAAATTTAGCATAGCAGCAGCTGTGCTGTGATGAGGATGAAAGTGGTGTTGGGTTGAAAACAAAAGCTGGTTATATGGATAGTTGAGACATTGCGTATGAATACATTTTTCTAATATTTTTGATAGGAGAGATAAAATGG